>NC_079193.1:18976939-19276939 GCF_029499605.1 Hyla sarda
CCCATCTGTTATTTGCTTACAGGGAGGTACCCCAAGAGTCTACAGGTTTCTCGCCCTTTGAGTGGAGAATGGGAAGGGGGGCTACATGCCCCTGAGACTTCTGTGGTGGAGTTTGTTCTGAGATTCAGGGACAGGATGCAGACATTGACTGGGCTGGTACATGACAACCTCACAGCAGCACAGTCCAGGCAGAAGTACTGGTACGATCGCGTCAGGGAGAAATAGAGGAGTAATTGAGACAGATCTATTAGCCTGGAAAGGCAAGATCTCTCTGTCTCCATCTTAAGGGGGAGGTGTCAGGCCCAAGGCCTGATTATTAAAATCCTATATGTGTATTATAATTATAACTGTGTGATGTATTATCCAAGCCAGGGGTGAGAGGTCATTCAGACTGTGGGTTGTGTATTGCATTTTATTGGGGGTCTGGCTGTTTGTTTACATCTCCTTTGAAGTCAAAGGCTTTTTTGAAGTCATGCACTATGGTCCCATCATATAATCAAACAGATAAGGAGCCAGGAAGAGAGAGGACCCCCTGGTGGGATCAGAGGGGAGGGGGGAATGGAGTCTCCTTTCCAAAAAGGCAGATACATATTTTTTTAACAATGCTGGACTCAACTGTTGTTCAATGCTGTGCAACAAGCTGACAAGACCATCCTAAGAACAGCTGGACTCTCACTCTCGTGGACTGCTATATCATCATGCTGTAAGAACTTCATCTTTTGTTTTCTGAACTTGCCTTGCTAAACTCTTTTATATATTTTTATACCTGTATGTCATTTGTTTCTGTATTTTTATATAGTCAGCACTGTGATACCTTTTATCAGATTCAATGTTTAATTAATCAGCTCTGGTCTTTGATCTCTAAATATATGAGCTCACCTTTCTGAAGGCAGCTCTGGTGGAAACACGTTTATCTAAGGGTTAATTTGGTGACTTGCTGGGACTAGTAGTGGATACCCAGAGGTCTGGCGGCTTTAACCCTTGCACCATTACACTCTCTCTAGCATCGTAGCTGGACCGATAGGGTGTGATCGTGACAGCGGAGTACCCCTTTAAAGGAGTAGTATCATGGATAAAAACGTATCCCTTATCCGCAAGATAGAGGATAGGTCTTAGATTGTGGGGGGGGGGGGGGGGGGGGTCTGAACGCTGTGCCCCCCCCCCCCCCGCGATCTCCTGTATGGAGCCCTGACTCTCCCCTGGAGTGGCGCATCATGACCCCTGCCTGAAGTAGGGCACAGCCGGTATTTTGGCCACCCTGACGATATTTTCATATTAAAAATACCAGCACTGTCCAGGTATGCTGGGAGTTGTAGTTTTGCAACAGCTGGAGGCACCCCTGGTTGGAAAACACTGACCTATACTATATACCACTATATAGTCCAACATGCCGGGAGTTGTAGTTTCTGTTTGGGGCAGCTGCTGAGTCACAGGCTGTATCAGGGCATGCTGGGAGTTGTAGTTAGTAACTAACCGCAACTCACAAATTTAATTAAAAAAAAGCAATCAAAAAGTCACATCAAAAATGTTACTGTTCAAAATTACTGATCGGGACGCAAAAAAATAGCTCTCATACAGCCCCATATAAAGAGAAATAAAAAAAGTTATAGGGATCAGTTACGCATATATAATTAATTATGCAAATTAGCATGGCCGATATTTTTTTGCAAGAAGGGTGGCAACCCTAGCCCGAAGTGGTGGCCGCCAGTGCTTGGACCCTCCGCAATCTTAAACTTTTCCCCTATCCTGCAGATAGGGGTTACGGGACATGTCAGATTGTTAGAAATAGCTGTCATCCTATAGAGGACCATGTGACAAGTACATCACTCAGCCTCTACTGTGCCTCCACTACTTTCATGCAGATGTGGTGGACCACCGGTGTATGGCGGGACCACGGGTGTAGCAGTGTGAGTGGTGGGATCAGATGGTATTAACCCCGGGGGCAAGATGTTGTTAACCCCTAGTGTTCGTGACGCCAGTGTGGTTTTAGGGTACTGGAACACCACATGCCCGGTTTTCCCGCTATCCCAGTTGCTAGTAGTGAAATGAGAGTCCACAACCAGTTATGGTCAAACGGAGGCTTTACTGAGTATAAGACAGATGGAATTATCTTCACAGCTAAGGCCAGATTTCCTAGAGAGGTGACCAGGACCCAGAAGGACCTCGCAGCTTGCTGGACCAATATACTTGTAATTAACATGACTTGAGGTTGGACTTGACTTGACTATATGCAGGATTGGACTAGTTTCAGTGACAGCAGACATAGACTTGAGACTTACTGGAATGACTGTAGCTTTTGGGGTCTTCCAGATGCTGATCACTTGTACTGAGATCTCTGATCTCTGGTGGTTGCTGTGCTCAGTAGCAGGTGGTAATAGTCTAAGGGAAGTTGTAATGGCTGCCCCTTTATAAAATCATGTTACTGCATAACATGTGACAGACTTACACAGGTCCTTGAGACCTCCCACAGGTCCTTTGTACTACCTATACATAAGGATACTGTCTAGGCATTAAAGTGATATACACAACATTATGGAACAACAGGGGAGACCTTGCAGGGGAGCCCCCAGGTCACTGAGGGTCTCAAACTGACAGGGCCTAAGGGTAGTACAGGACCATGTCCTGTACTGGGACATTACACAGAGCTTTCCAATGGAGGAGGCTGAGTGATGTTATGGTCCATGAGATACCATGTAATGGACGGGGTCTTTATCTGTGTCATGCACCTGGATGTAGGCTGTCACGAAGCTGGAACTGGATCCTCCACCTGTGTGCCTGATGACTCGGACCGTATCGGGGAGCGGAGTCTAAGGTGCCGCTGGTTTTCACCAGAGCCCGTCGCAAGGCAGGATGGGCTTGCTGCGGCAGGCGACACCCAGGTAACTGGGCAAGGCGAGGTACCGTAGGATAAGGCTGTAGTGTAGTCAAACGTAGGAGGTCAAGGCAGGCGGCAAAGGTTCGTAGTCAAAAAACGTAGCAGGAAGGTTTGGATACACGGGAAAGGCAAAACAGCCAATGGGAACGCTTTCTCTCAGGCAAATGGCACTGAAGATCCTGCAGGAAGGTGCATTTCAAAGCTCCGGCGCATGCGCGCACTAAGGGACGGGGACGCGCGTGCCAGAGCTGAAAGAGTGAGGAAGCTGTAGGAGTGGGACTAGGTGAGTGACGGGCCAGGGTTCGCATGTGGGCGCGTCCCGCGATGTGAATCCCGACCCGCCGGCGGTCGGGGACACGGGGACACTGCACTCCTGGCCGGTGCTTGAGGCCGGGGCACAGTGTGTAACAATCTGTCAGGGATAGAGAGAATAGGGGATCAGGAACGGGGGGAGTCATAGTAGTAAGTGCCTTACGATCTATTTTAGAAAAAATTTTTGCGGAATCATAAGAAAATATCATAGCACAAGACTACCATCAAAAAGCTCTGAAACTTCTAGATTAAAGTAAAGGTAGGACAGGAATTGCATTGATCTGGAAGTAAGAACTTGAACCAGTTTATCAAACTCTTCTCAGATGTCCAGGAACATGGACCATTTGTATTGTAGAGAGTTATTGCAAACCTAAAAAGGTGATGTCTACCCTGGGGCCTGGTCAGACAGAAGTGAAATGATGACTGAACATACATTGGGTCTGTCAGAAGTTCAATGAACTTAGAGAGAACTGTGTGGTCATACAGTTACAGCTGCACAGTCCTCTCTATCCCCTCCCTGTCCTTATCTCTGTGGTGAAGGTATGATGGAGGGCAGATGGTATTACCCTAGGGGCAGATGGCATTAACCCCTTGTATTCATGACGCCTTTTGTAATGTTAGTTAAAAAAGATGTTGAGAGTCTTAAGAATGACTTTGCACACCACCTCCATCCTAATCTTACTAAAGCACAAATGTCCGCAATGATTGGGCTTGTCCAGAACCACAACGTGGTTATCAAACCAGCCGATAAGGGCGGGGCGGTGGTGGTGATGGACAAGTCCAAATACATTGCAGAGGTAAACCGGCAACTAAGTGATTCAATAACTTACCGGCGAGTACAAATTGAGGTGGGAAGTCGAGAGAACTATCAAAGAGATATTACTCCCTGCGGTAGAAAAGGGCCTGATCGATAAAGCATTATTTGAATTTTTGATGGTTAAACATCCTGTTACGCCCTATTTTTGCATACTGCCTAAGATCCATAAATTGTTGCAGAACCCCCCGGACGTCCCATCGTATCGGGGAGAGATTCTGCAACGAGCCACATCTCGACTTTCTTAGACAGAGTCCTTCGTCCATATGCCAGCAGGGCTAAATCTTACACCAGGGACACCTCCGACTTTCTTGAAAAAATGTAATCCATTTTTGTGCCAGAGGGCGCCATATTGGCATCAATTGATATTGTGAGCCTCTACATGTTGATACCCCATGATGGTGGTATCGAGGCTGTGAGACAAGCAATTACTGGTGACTTTTCCAACGAACAAGTGGATTTGCTCGATGATCTTTTGGAGATAGTCCCAACTAGGAACTACTTCAAATTCAACAAGCAGTTCTGTATACAGTGTGTCGGGACCGCGATGGGGACAAACGTCGCGCTAACGTATGTGAATGTGTTCGTCGCCCATCTTGAGGAGGACGTTGTCTTTGTATCCCACCACTTCAGCCACATGCTGGTGTGGTGGAGGTACTTCGATGACGTGTTCCTCATCTAGTCCGGTAGTGGGAGTCAGCTGAAAGCCTTTCATGAACATCTTAATAACATCCATAACAACATCCAGTTTACACTCACTTATTCTACTTCTGCAGTGCAATTCCTTGACACTTGGGTGCAGATTGAGGTTAACTGTCTGTGGACTGACTTGTTTGTCAAGCCCACAGACAGTAACTCCATCCTACGTTATGATAGCCAACATTCCAGACATATGTTAAACTCTCTACCGACTAGCCAGATGTTCAGAGCTAAGAGGATAGTCAGTTCTGAACAGAAGTAGAAGGTGGCCCTCACCAAGATGGCGTCCAACTTCACAGAACGTGGCTATCCCGGTCATTTAGCGAATGAAAGTAAACAAAAGGTCCTTCACAAAACTGAACAAAATGTATGTCAGAGACAAGTGGGTGATGCTCCCCAAAGAGTTGCATTTGTGTCCACATTTTCAGGTATCTCAGGGAGGGTGTCAGGCGTCTTACGTAGGCACTGGCACATCGTACGAGAAGGTTATGAAAGAGTACAAGAGTTTGTATCCCCCCCCCCCCACTAATGTTACACTGGAGATCCGGTAATTTAAGGGATCATCTGGTGAGAGTGGATGGGAAAGAGGAACATCCTTAACAGGGATTCATGACAAGTGCTAACTTAGGGTCATACCCATGCAGATCCTGTGTGAACTGTCCCCTGATGCATAAGGGAAACAAACATTCCACCTACGTGATATATGTGTTATGGTGCCCCTGCAGACTGCTGTATGTAGGGGAAACAACCTGGGATTTTAAAAACAGAATAAATCACCACCACTACACTATCAGAAAAAAGCAACAAGACCTCCCAGTAGCAAAACACTTTGATGAGTTGGGCCATACAGAACGGGATTTACATTTTATGTTGTTGGATCACATTCCCCCCACTCAAAAAGGGTGGGGAGTGTAGAAACAAATTAAAAAGAAGAGAGTTGAGGTGGATTAATGAGTTAAATTCCCACAAACCACACGGATTGAATACTGAATATAAGATCAGCCATAAAATTTGTAATTCTCCTCTGTATATGATACGTGTCTCAGGGTGCCTACGCAGAACCTGATGTATGTTTGATACTTTACTATATTTTATTTTTATTTTGTCTTATTTTTATCTTCCATAGGTGTGAGTGGAGAGCAACGTGAATCAAATCCCACCGGACACTGAGGACGCCGCTACTGCATCTTTATTTTCCACTTTTAGTTACATATGTCCCACATATGCATCATTCCTTGAGTAACTGAGCATCCTCCTAATGAGAGACATGAAGTGCACATTTGAAAGCAAAGGTGGGTGTGTGGACACCAGGATGACGAGAGTGAACCAGGTACTGTCACCTGATTGGGTCCCCACTCGGTGTGACACAGAACCGGCACGTCGGATGGAACGGGTTCCCCGCTCTGCGGCAACGCTCCGCACCAAGTGGATATCTCCACCCCCACGATGCACCAGTATAACCGGAATATACATGCACAACCACAGAAGGGAACAGTTCACAGGAAGGCATTGCCAGGTCCCAAGATGGCGCGCTACCCGTCAACATAGTCGGACGCATGCGCGATCCCTACATGTGCATTTGTTTACCATGAGGTCACTTCCGGGGCAGACTGAAAATGGGGAGAAGACGGATGTACGGTATACTGGCCGGCGTCCTCTTGTGCTCTGGCAAGTGAAAGATGCGCGATGGAGCTCCTCCCCCTAGGAAGGTACATTAATCACGATTTTCACCTGTTCACTAACTATGAACTTTTATCAAAATATACGGACTATTTTTTATGTTGGTATTTTGCACATGAGTTTATTTCATATGCAGCAGGCGCCCTATGTATATGATGTGTTTATTTTATGCCCTGCTACTTATGATGGTATATACACTGTACCATTCTTTTGTTAATTGTAAACAATCATTACACTAATTGTATGACACCTGAGTATTATAAATACTCTGCACTGTGTACTGGTCACTGCTTGACAAAGGCCGCGTGAGACGGCTGAAATGTCGCTATTCTGATGTTTGGTTGAATAAAAGCCACACATTTTTTGACGGATCCCTGAATACTGCTGTTTCTCTATTGGATTTACTGGACCTGTGACCGGGTTTACCAGCTGGCACCATACAACACATTGCTGTGCTGCCCACCTTTCTACAATATCTATCTATCTATCTATCTATCTAGCAACAGGAGAATACAGCAGCACACTGCTAGCACAAAGATATAGATAAAACATGAGTGTATAGATAAAACATGAGTATATAGATAGAACATGAAAAGCTATACAGCTGTAGTGCAACAAATGAAAATATGAAACTATGAAATTATGAGGTACTTAGCTTGCGAATTTGGCGGCCAATTAGCTTGGACCGTCCCACCACGGTAAGGTGACCTCATTCTGGGACGGACCCTACACTGTGTATATGCCTCTGTGTGAACATTACAACAGGCATTGCAAGGTCTGAAACATCCAAGGCACCTTATATACACCTAATAGAGGTGGGTGGGGTGCAGGAGCCAACATGGAGGTAGCCACTCCCCCCGTATGTGTAAGACAACCAAAGAATAAGTTGGCCAGCACTATTGATTCCAAACTATTGTATAGACCTGGCTTACAGGTGCAGGCTGCTGGGCTTAGCCCAGCAGCCTGCACCTGTAAGCCAGGTTTATACAATAGTTTGGAATCAAATAGTGCTGGCCAACTTATTCTTTGGTTGTATCTATCTATCTATCTATCTATCTATCTATCTAAAATTCACAGAAGAGCAGCACAACCAAGATGAGGCTATACGTAAATGGTGCAAGCTGTGTCGGAGCCTTGGCGAGGGGATCCCAACATAAATATATCCAAATAGGCAGCAGCACACAAGAGGTAGGTGAAAAAACGTGGCAACATTTATTACATCATTCCAGTGTACAGAGAGCAACGTTTCCGCAGCCTCTCGGGCTTGAGAATGGCGGAGAGAGGCCGCGGAAACGTTGCTCTCTGTACACTGGAATGATGCAATAAATTTTGCCACGTTTTTTCACCTACCTCTTGTGTGCTGCTGCCTATTTGGATATATCTATCTTTCTATCTCATATCTATCTATCTATCTATCTATCTATCTATCTCATATCTATCTATCTATCTCATATCTATTTATATATCTATCTCATATCTATCTATCTAATATCTATCTATCTATCTATCTATCTCATATCTATTTATCTCATATCTATCTATCTCATATCTAGCTATCTATCTATCTATCTCATATCTATCTATCTCATATCGATCTATCTCATATCTATCTATCTATCTATCTATCTCATATCTATCTATCTCATATCTCTCTATCTCATATCTATCTATCTCATATCTATCTCATATCTATCTATCTATCTATCTATCTATCTCATATCTATCTATCTCATATCTATCTATCTCATATCTATCTATCTATCTCATATCTATCTATCTATCTATCTCATATCTATCTATCTCTCTCATATCTATCTATCTATCTATCTATCTCATATCTATCTATCTCATATCTATCTATCTATCTCATATCTATCTATCTCATATCATGTAAAATGCAGCACTAACACGCCATAAAAGTTGTGCCGCCTGTGTGGCGTGTTAGTCGGTGCCCATCTCACTTAGCACTGGCAGATATAGTGCCCCCCTCCCAAGCAGAGACGAGGGGAGGTGTAGGAGAGAGGGATGGGTTATGGTCTGATGCTGATGAGGCTGAGCCAGGGCCAGTATGAGACAGCGGATTCTAGAGCGGCATCATGCAGTAGTTACTGAGAGCATCTGTTCTGCTGTACCAGCCTCATCCCTGCTCACAGCCGCCTGCACACCCTGCCCAATCCTCCCCCAGAAGCATCACACAACCCAGGACCAAGGTAGGGAGAATGTCTGCAGGCAGAGCTCTCCTCCTCTGCTGCACCATTACACACTGCAGCAGATGATGGGGATTTCTTGTGCTGAGGCTGTGCCCTCCTGACCCGGGCATCACCCAGCACAGGGCTGTGTACAGGGGCACAGGGTGGTGGTAGTGCCAGGATGTGCCTGTAGTGACTCCTCACAATAATGCTGTATCATATGTATGGTGGATGGGTCGTCTGTTCTGATGGGAACGTCAGCTTAATTGTTGTAGAATTAGTTTTATTAGTTTGAAATGTTATTGGGGAGTTTACGGCGGCATTCATCATTATGTCGGGTAGAAAGTCAGAATATTTTAGGGCATGTTGGGCAAATTGGACAGAATGTCTGACTGTATAATATACTAATATTTATCTATTTATTTATCATTCTATCGTTTTATCTATCTATCTCATATCTATCTATCTATCTATCTATCTCATATCTATCTATCTATCTCATATTTATCTATCTATCTATCTCATATCTATCTCATATCTATCTATCTATCTCATATTTATCTATCTATCTATCTCATATCTATCTATCTATCTATCTATCTACCTATCTCATATCTATCTATCTATCTCATATCTATCTATCTCATATCTATCTATCTCATATCTATCTATCTCTATCTATCTATCTCTATCTATCTCATATCTATCTATCTATCTATCTATCTCATATCTATCTATCTATCTATCTCATATCTATCTATCTATCTCATATCTATCTATCTATCTATCTATCTCATATCTATCTACCTATCTCATATCTATCTAATATCTATCTACCTATCTCATATCTATCTATCTATCTCTTATCTATCTATCTCATATCTATCTATCTATCTCATATCTATCTATCTCTTATCTATCTATCTCATATCTATCTACCTATCTCATATGTATCTATCTCATATCTATCCATCTATCTCATATATATCTATTATCTATATCAGAGCTTTCCAAACTTTTCATGTTGGTGACACCCTTTTTAGACGTGCATACTTTGGTTGACACTCCTTGCTGTACCGCCAATTGCACATATGGCATTGCGCGTCCTACAACCCATGATGTGATACCAGTATCAGCATTACAAATGTGCCTGCCACTCCCCCTGTGCCTTTTCTTCACCCCCTGTGCCACTTTATCCACCCGTGCCATTTCATTCCCCCACCTTAATCACCCCCTGTGCCATTTTGTCCCCCCCCTTTAATCACCCCCTGTGCCATTTCATTCTCCCCCTTGATCACCAGCTGTGCTCCCCTTAATCCCCCCCCACCCCCGTGTGACTTTATCCTACTTGTTCTCCCCTGTGCCACATTATACCCCCCACCCCAGTGCTATATCATTCTCACTTGTTCTCAGTCCCGCTCTGGCAGGCTCGGTGCAGGGTGGGTGGCTCGGCACGTCTAGCAAGCTACGTCTTTCTGGGTGGCACTGACGAGTCCCGGCAGCCATCACTGTTCACTGATTTAAAGTGGCTGCAGTATTGGCCGCCTATGCAAGATTAGGAACGTATAGTCTTTATTCATAAAGGGGCAATTGATACAATTTCTACAAGCATTTGAGGTTTTGTCTAAAACAGGTCAGGAATCTCCGTTGACCACCCAAGTTAAAGGACACATCGTCTTGAAAAGTTTGTCCGTCTCTCAATCGTGAGGGTCTTCTATACAACGTTAAAGGTGGAACTCAAAAATCTCAGAAAACGTTCCCTCAAAATGGCCCAGTGTCTGTTGACGAAATGAGCTAAAGCTCCTGACTTATGGTTAAACGTAGATACAAATGGCGTTCTAGGGGAGGCTGACTTTTGGGAATAGAGAATTAATGTCTAACAATCCATAGCAAGGACCCATATCTTACTATGTTGAGCTCAATCTCTGGGGTAGCCTCTTTTTGGTAAAGTTGGAGATCATTTTCTCTAGTGCGGGTCCCACTCGCTCCTCCAGGCTGATGATGCAGTAAGCCCACATGATCTGGCTGGTGGCCAGTGATTTCACCATCAGGCAAGGGTGATGGCTATCATACCAGAAAGCAGAGGTGTTATCTGTGGGTTTCACAAATAAATCTGTGTTGAGGTGGCCACGATGATATTAAGAAATGTAATTTGTGTGAAAAGATGAGAGTGAACTAAACATACAGAAATAAGGGGTATTCCGGATCTTTTAGTTCTTTGAATGTGAGAAAGAGGCAGATAAGCTAGCCTATTTACTAATATACTTCACTAACCTGTGTTTGGTGGCTGGTATCAAATTTCGTTGCCTTTCTTTTCCCCAGGAGTTAGTTTTCTGTAGTTTACAAAATGAGTGTTGTCTCAGACCTTTCCCAGCTTGCTGTGCGGCCCAAGACATTACATCACAAGTCGGGTGCTGAAAGGGGGCTTGGCTGCTTCATCTGTGAAGCCAGCCCCCTGATGACGTTACCGGTGCACATGTGCATGCGTCCATCATCACACAGATCCACAGCTTGTGTGTCAGTTTGTGCTGTGCAACAATGGGAGGGGGGAACGATGTGTGGGAGGAAAATAAGTCACCTCCCACCTTGAAGCAAAGGATCCTGGGGATTTTAGTCTGAGGGAGGCCACAGAAACAGGAAGTAGACAGTTCCCAAAAACAAGCCAGCAGGGTGATGGGGGACACACACACAGAATATGGCCATATACAGTACCACCAACACAAGCACAGATCCTTGGTGGCCATGTCTATTACTGTATGACAATTAATGACTAAAATCACTTAATGTTGGATAACTACTAGCACAGAAGGGGGACAAGCCGGTACGTACATCACTAAGCGCAGGGAGAAGCACAAGGAAGCACTTAAAACTGACTCATGTAAGCCTGTATCGGTGGTGCTCAGTCACAACAAGGTGAAGAATCAAGCAGTATAAAGAAAAACACAGTAGACAGCACTCACCATGCAGGGATGTGTTTATTCACTATGGAGAAACATCTCACTGGTGGCAGGCGGGAGAGCAGTGGTGGAGGACGGGGCTAGCCGGAACAAGCTGTTTCGTGCGTCTGAAGCACTTCCTCAAGCCTGTTACAAGGATGACACCCCGCAGTCGCTAGGCAACCTGATGTACAAAAGGATCATGTGACAGTGCAAACGGTCATGTGACCTGCGTAATGACATACATATCTACAACAAATAATAAAGCAAAATGCAGGTACCTAAAGTGTGAAAACATACATAATACTTATAAAAAGAACTAAACTCATTGCAGTCATTCCGGCCCATGTTGCCTGTAGCGTTTAGCCTGGCAATCCTCCGCGCTTCTCTTTGCAACAGCGCTCTGCCGCAGTTGCCTCCATGTTGAAGGGGTATTACTCTTTCTAAGCCCAAGGACTTCAAATCGGTGCATGTCCCCCCATGGGCTTGGTTCATGTGGGCAATAAACCTTGGAGAAGTGGTACCGGTCAGAATGGAACGTACATGTTCCCGGACCTGGAGCTGCCTAATGGTCTTGCCCACATAGAACCTTCCCAAGGGGCAAACCATGGCATAGACCAGGAATGAAGATCTACAATTGATCTGTTCATTTACAAACTGGTCAAAACCTCCCAAAGTCACATTCCTGCCTGTAAGCATGTGTGTACAGTGTAGGCAGGACCTACAGGGGTAATTTCCCTTCAGAGAGTGCTTGGTTAACCATGTAGAACCTGAAAGTAGAGGGTCAGCAATGGTTTTGAATCTCTTCAATTTATCTCCTAGGGTGAAGTTTTTTCTGAAGGTGATTAGGGGGGATACTGGGTCCCCTCCTGGTCACTGTCAGATTCCAGAATGAACCAGTTGCGACGAATCGCACTGACTACTTTTTGGTTTATGTCGGAGTCATTACATCTTTTCTTATTTTTAAGTAAGATGGATCTGTCTGTGCATCTGACATGTTCAAAGCTGGAATATATAATATTCTCGGGATACTGTCTGGCTAATTAATGTGTTTGGAGATCCTGGGCTTGGGATTCAAAAATCTGTGTCTCACTATTGATTCTCTGCAAACAGAGGAACTGAGAGTACAGAATACTCTTCATGACGTGCTGGGGATGAGAGCTGTGGTAGTGGAGCAATGCATTTCGAGCGGTGGGTTTGCGGAAACCCTCAGTAGTGAGGGTATTTACTACCACTTTTAATATGACATCCAAAAGGTCCAGCTCACCATGCCTGAACACGGCTGTGAAGAGCATGTTCTCTTTATTGGTCTGCTTTAAGTATGTGACAAACCCGAAAAACATGGATTTGGACGAATCCCAGATCACCAGTAGGTCATCAACATATCTGAGAAAGAGCTTGATATACTTCAGGAAGGGATTGTTGGTGTAGAAAACATAGCGACATTCAAAGATGGCGAGGAAAAGGTTAGCAGGAGACCGGTGTGTCCATGGCCGTGCCAGTCTCCTGCCGGTACCAGTGCTCGCCATCCTTGAATTCATTGTAAGGATGAATAGAAGGGAGTCACAGATGAAAGACACAAAGTCTTCTGTTTTGTCAGTTTCTTATAGAAACTCAAGGACAGCCTGTACACCCACATCGTGGGGGATGCAGGTGTACAGTCTCTCGATGTCCAAAGACGCGAGTCTGTAGGTATCCTGCCAGTTGAAATTGTCTAGGTGTGTCAAAAGGGCCCCTGTGTCCTTCATGTAAGTTGGAGTGAATGGTAAGAGAGGTTTCTATGTACTGCGAAAGGTACTCTGGTGCAGAGCCAATCCCTGCCACAATGGGGCGTCCAGGGCGTCGGCTCTGCGACTTATGCACCTTGGGCAGGTAATACCATATAGGATGGTGAGGAGCAGTGGGAAGAAACTTTTCAGCATTTTTTCCGGAAATGATTCCTCGTTCACAGCTCACTCTGAGAAAAGTCCTAAGTTGGTTCATGGTTTTCTCAGAGGGGTTAGATGAGAGAGGTCTATAGGTGGAGGCATCACTAAGTAAGCGCTTCTTTTCAATGTTGTAAGCCTCTGTGGTCATTACAACCATGCTGCCACCTTTATCAGCCTTTATGATTTTCAAATCGGGTCTGGACGCCAACCATCTAAGAGCTCTCTCTTCACCGGGAGTGAGGTTGCCTTTAACCTGGGGATACACAAGGGCTTTTACATCTCTTGTCACTACTCTGACAAATAAGTCAATCGGACTACCCGTCAGAATAGGAGGGGAAAACCTGGAGGGATTACCTCCTTTAAAAGGCAGTACCTCAATCGAGGTGGTATGTGTGGATGCATCTACGTCCTCAGCCAAAGTACACAATGTATATAGGGTGTTCCTATCATCTGGAGTGAGCTGTAGAATGGTGCTGCTGGAACCTCTCCCTTTTTCAACGTCTCAGGGTTAAGTGAAGGTGCTTTATTAAACATCTTTGTAACCCCATTTTTCTGGTGGCTTTATACAGATCCACCTCAAATTGTGTGTAATCAAATGGTTGACACAAACCAAAGTTGAGAACATTGGAAAGGAGTGACGTACACTCGTCTGTAACTGGAACGTTGGTCAGATTCATTACATTTTTGGTTACAGGAGCAGTCCTTAGTCTCTCCATGTCACTCCCTTTCTCTTCACCACAGGGGTGGAAACATCCTTTCTTCCCTTGGCCCCTCCTGGTCTTTCTCTTAAAGGGAGAGGACCTGGGAGTGAGATTTGCGATTACTCTGGGTGCCAGGTGACTTGTCAGATAATGTTGCGTCCAATAGTCTGAGGGCTGTTTCCAAAAGTTCCCACGTCTATGATTTGAAGGATACCTCTGGCATGTAGGAGACTTTCTGTTGTTCCACAAGAACATCTGGACTGTGTCCTGTATAAATTTCTCCCTTTTCCCTTCCTTTATTTCTGCTTGGGTGACCATCAGCTTCTTATCCAAGTTCTTTAAGAAGGCGGAGGCCGCGGACTCATTGACTCGGGTTCTGTATTCTGTTTTTGTCTTATAGAGCTCAGCAGTGATGGTACTATACTCCGACTGGCTCTTCTTTAAAACAATCTTGGTCAGTTTGGCAGCATGGCAAGGTGAACTTTCTCCCACTCAAGCAGGAAATCGGGGTTGTCATGGTATTGAGAAGGGGCTTTGTATATACATAAGCCTCTTGGAGCTCAAGCACTGGCTTGATAGGACCAGAGTGAATTGATGATCCAGAACAGTTGGCATTCTTTATGTTGGATAACCCCTTTAACTTGACACAAGAATACAGGAAGTCATGTACCTGGCTTTCATTGTCTGTCCAAATGAAGAATACGTTGTCAAAATTTATCGACCATTCCAGCACATGGCTGAAGTGGTGGGACACATAGACTGACAATTCCTTAAATCTGCCATGAACACGTTTCTCTACACTGGTGCCATGTTCGTGCCCATAGCAGTTCTTACTACTTGCATGTGAAATCTGTCATTAAACATACAGGAAATGTTGAATAATATTGTCTCAAGAAGTGATGTTATAAATGATACCTTGTTCAGAGAAAAATATGGCTCAATTACTTTACGTACTACCTCAACACCCTGGATGTGTGGATTTGAGGTATACAAGCTTATCAGGCCAAGTGATGCGATAATGATATAAGCTGGAGTACTCACGGTCTCTAACTTTAGAAAAAAAAACTGACGTATCACAAGTTTAAGAGCATTAGCCATAAAATGTGATCCAGAAAAATAGATATATGGCTCCTGAAGACAACTGGTGTACTGGGAGGGTTAATAATTGACTTTTGGATTTTTGTCAATAAATATAACTGTAATGTCCATTTATTTGTTTTTGTATTTATCTGTTTAGCTGTGTATTCACACACTAGTTTGTCCAGAGCAGTTTGCTATTTTACCTGGATAGGAAATAGTTAATGCTCTGAACAAATGAGAGCTTGGGTGGAGTTATTTAGCCAGAGTTCTCCTGCATTTTGGTGCTGGTTATTCAGTGCAATACTATGATGTCTGTTAGTTTAATGCCACTATGTCTGTTTGTGCAATATTCTGACTATGTCTGCTTGATCATTTACCTTGTATTTATCTTGTCATTTTATCTGGGTTTTTAGCCATGGTTATATAGCATACTCCTTGTATTTTAGTCTGTGTTACATTAGTCAGTTTTAGGATTATGTTTGTTCGTCCTGCTCTGTCTGTGTTGACACTGTGTCAAGTCTTGCTTGTACCCTGTGCTCTTTATGTTATATTCCAGTTTGGTATTCTGGAATCTATTCAGACTCATCTGGTTCTAGTCTAGTGTTTCATGTATTATATTTCCGTTTCCTACTGGGTCAGCATCTTGTCCACACGGCGGAGTGTGTCCGCTGGCCAGTAGCCTATTTGGCTTTATTATTAATGGCTACTCCTTTTATGGAGTGGGGAGTCCAGTTTGTTTGTTCTGTGTCCCAGTGTGAACACTGTCTTATGTTTCCTTATCAGTTTGCCTGTTTATATTCTTCCCTGTTAGTATTTGTATCCTGTTTGGTATATCTGGTTGTCTAGTAGTTTTCCTGTTTCTGTTTCTGGCCTATGACCGACTATGTTTATTATTTGTTTTTACGCCACTGCACTTTAGCGCAGGAAGGGACCGGCGCCCAGTTGTCGATCCATCATTTAGAATGGATGTCAAGTAGGCAGTTTAATAAAGTTTGATCAGTGAGGCCTATGTGAAATGCATTACATAAGATCACACAAATATTACATTCAATATTACGTTTAGGATCATCAGATAATTCCCGATAGGTAAGAGGGATCATTGAGTTGTCGGCCCGCTTCCTTCAAGTATTTCGAGCAGTCCATGATCACAACTGCCCCACTTTTGTCGGCAGGCTTGATGATGTGGTTGTGATCATGGACCAGCTTGTTAAGAGCTTGTGATTGTACACAAGTCATGTTCTGGTCACAAGTCATGTGATGAATTATCAGACACCCTAAGTGACCGAAAATTCTTCTTAAAGGGGTACTGCAATGTAGGACAATTTATCTCCTATCCAAAGGATGGGGAAAAAATGTCTCATCCTGGGGGATCCAACTGCTAGGAACCCCACCATCTCCTGCACGGTGCTCCAGCTTTCCTTGTGCATCTAGGGGAGGTTGGCATGTGCCCTCCTTTAATCTTCATCAGAGAGCTGGAGATACACGAGTATAGTGCTCAGGTATCTCCTGCTCTCCCTTAGAGATAGATGAAGGGCACGCAGGAGATCGCAGGGGGCCCCAGCGGTTAAAAGAGATTTGCAGCTCCATATAACTTATCCCCTATCCGCAGTACCCCACGCGATCTTCTGTACAGGGCCCTGGCTCTCCCCTCGCATGAGACATGTCGGCCGCAGCATGCCGACGTGGCGACATGCCCCCTCCATATATCTCTACGAGAGAGGCAAAGATGCAGCATTCGTGCATTCCTGCCTGTCCTGTAGAGCTGAATGGAGGAGACATATCTGTCGACCTCAGTGAGGTCAAAGACACGAGCACTAGCCCCGCAGAGCTGTGGCAGTGACGGGACCCGGTATGGGAGATTGCGGGGGGTCCCAGCTGTCAGACCCCCCCCCCAATCATAGGGAATAAGTTATATACCACTGCTTTACTCCTTTAAATAGGGGATACATTGTCTTACACTGCAGTACTTCTTAAAAAAGAATACAAATGTGTCAACAGCGCAGGAATTGACCTGGAGCTAAAGTTGCCTGGGATCCTGAAATCACAATCTGAAGCAACAAAACTTAAAAAATTTCTGTATTGTGAGACAGATCTGTGTTGATCCATGGTGTGATTGACACGTGTCCTCAGCGCATGTGCCCTCCATCCAGCCTCCGCCAGTCCCCTGAGTGAGCGCTCGCTCCCTCCGTGATCTGGAAACAGTGCTAGCTATGTGCTGGGTACTGTGGTCACTAGAGTAAGAGAGGTCACTCACTCTGCTTTCAGCATTATGCAGCCAGGAGGCATCGGGAGAAAGCACTCCTCAGAGAACTGGCCGCACATACGAAGGCTGGATGAAGGGCGCATGCTCTGAGGACCTGTGTGTCAATCAGTAGTAGAGGTGAAAAGCGTGGTGGCACCAGGGCATTACGAACCCATGCCCATGCCTATCTGTTTGTGGCTACAGAAAAAGGTGTCTTTTGGGATCATTAAACCTGCTATAAATAAGACAAAGGTAATGTTAGATCACTATTCTAAACACATTTCACATATAGGTGTTAGGGTATCTGTCTAAAAATTCATGACAGTTACGCCTTAAGGGTAGGGTCACACGTAACGGATCTGCAGCGGATTTTACGCTGCAGATCTGCCAGTGACTCAACCTATTTTGTGCCTCCAGCGGTTGCCACCCCAGTTCCCCTGCCTCGCTCCGCCCTGCCTGCTCGCAGCGGCAATCCGATGCTATGAGCAGCCACACAGAGGGCCTGCGAGTCGGCGAGTGCACTATGACATCGCGGTGCAGTGTACTCAGACACCGCGGCTGCTCCACAATGTCTAAGTTGAGGCCATGTGCAGTGTACATGTCATTACAAAGTAATGTGCAGTGTACTCAGACATCGCAGCTGCTTCGCAAGTCAGAGTGCACTCGCCGTTTCGCAGGCCCTCTGTGTAGCTGCTCGTAGCGGCAGAATGCCGCTGCGAGAAGGCCAGGGGCGGAGCGAGGCGGGGGAATGGAGGTGGCAACAACTGGAGGCACAAAATGGGTCAGGTCACCAGCAGATCTGCAGCATAAAATATGCTGTGGATCCGTTACGTGTGACCCTACCCTAAATGGGTTATCTAGAAATCGAAAAACAGACCTATTTTCTTTCAAAAACAGCTCCATATCTATCTCTACTTTGGGTGTGGTATTACAACTTGACTCCTTCACTTCAATGGAACTGAGCTGCAGAACCGCACCCAACCTGGAGACAGACAGGGAGCGGTCTTTGAAAGAAATTATCTCTGTTTTCGATTCCTGGATAACCCCTTTGAGTAGATGTGTGCAGAGTTGGTCACTGTGCTCTTTATGTACGCTTTGATAGCTGATATACTGACTTAAGGTCTCTAAAAGTCGCTTCTTGCACTTTTTGGTGTTATTGCTCGTGATTTCGTTACAATTAGCTTCAACCCCTACACAGGTTGGCTTACTGTGGAGCAAGTACTTGAATATTGTTCCAAAAACAGAGTACCTCAAATTACTAGTATGGGAAAGAAGCCTGTTTTAACAAATGCAAGAAATATCAAATTCTTAATAAATTCTCCAGATCATACAAATTCTATTAAAACATGCAGGATCAGTGACAGACTTGGAAAGGATCCACCTATTTATGGCGGCCATCACTATTAAGCTGTTAATCATATCTCTGCAAACCAGACCTAGAAAGGAAGCGTGAGAATAATGAGAATAAATCTACCACGGCAGATTATCAGAGAAATAGTGCTCAATCCAGGACTAATGTATGCAAAGTTGGTGCTGCACTGGGAGTGCTTAGTGTCGATCGGGACAGAGTCACTGGTTTACAGAACAAAACTGAAGAGCTGGGATTTCGGATGGCCCAGTTTCTTCACAATGGGGCATTATTCACATTTTTCCAGGGCAATACCACCACTAGTATGGGTGAATGTACTTTAAGTAACTTTACTTGTTTTCCTGTAATCACTTGATCACTGCATGTTTCCTTGCACCTGAAGGACTATATTCACACTGGATGGTTCCCAGTGGGCAACTTGCTTATTGTTGTAGTACTCACTATGGTTGAGCTGCAGTATCCTACAGCCGAATGCTGGCCTAATGGAGATATGATGTGGTAGCCTTAAAGTACTGGTTCAAGTCTGAGGCCTGTGTAGGTACAAGGAGAAGCCCTGAGGTCCTTGTAAAGCTTACCTGTGCAGATCGGGGGTCATACTGTTCCTTTCTTTAAAAGATCACAAAGGAAATTGGAGTCCTAAGGATTCAGAGGCTCCAAAAGTTGATGAGTAGATACTTCAGACAGGTGTGAGGTAACTACCTGCACTATACCTTTTAGTTTGAAGCATTAAAGCATTTTGTTCCGAACGCTGGATGCGGGCTGCGGGGGTCGTGACGTCACGCCTACGCCCCCTCGTGTCATTACACCACACCCCCGAATGCCACACCCCTCCCATAGACTTGCATTGAGGGTGCATGGTGTGATGTCACAAGGGGTGTGGCTGTGATGTCACGACCCCCCCAACCAACACCCAGCGTTTGGAACAAAATGTTCTGAACGTTGGGGCAGTGGAGTACCCCTTTAAGGATGCAGCCCCCGCAGCTCTAAGTAGACCTTGGTAAGACTATGTAAGACTAGTGATGAGCGTCAAGGGCCATATTCGAATTTGCAATATTTCACAAATATATACATAGTAACATAGTAACATAGTTCATGAGTTTAAAAAAAAAGACCGGAGTCCATCAAGTTCAACCTATAACCCTAATGAGTCCCTACTGAGTTGATCCAGAGGAAGGCAAAAAACCCTCATACTAGAGGTAAAAATTCCTTCCTGACTCCAAATATGGCCTCAGAATAAATCCCTGGATCAACGTTCTGTCCCTATAAATCTAGTATCCATAACCTGTAATGTTATTATTCTCCAAAAATGCATCCAGAGCCCTTTTGAACTCTTTCACAGAGTTCCCCATGACCACCTCCTCAGGCAGAGAATTCCACAGTCTGACTGCTCTTACAGTAAAGAACCCCATCTGTGCTGGTGTAGAAACCTTCTTTCCTCTAGACGTAGAGGACGCCCCCTTGTTATAGATACAGTCCTGGGTATAAATAGATCATGGGAGAGATCTCTGTACTGTCCTCTGATATATTTATACATAGTTATTAGGTCTCCCCTAAGCCTTCTTTTTCTAAACTAACTAACCCTAATTCTGATAATCTTTCTGGGTACTGTAGTCATCCCATTCCCCGTATTACTTTTGTTGCCTGTCTTTGAACTCTCTCCAGCTCCACTATATCTTTCTTGTACACTGGTGCCCAGTACTGTACACAGTATTTTATGTGTGGTCTGACTAGTGATTTGTATAGTGGTAGAATTAGTTCCTTGTCGTGGGGATCTATGCCCCTATTGAGGCATCCCATGATTTTATTTGCCTTGGCAGCAGCTGCCCGACACTGGTAACTACAGCTAAATTTACTATTAACTAAGACTCCCAAGTCCTTTTCCCTGTCAGTCGTCCCAAGTGTTCTCCCATTTAATACATAGTCCCAGCCCGGATTTTTATTCCCCATGTGCATTACCTTGCATTTATCAGTGTTGAACCTCATCTGCCACTTCTCAGCCCAAACCTCCAACCTATCCAGATCCATTTGTGACAGTGCCCTGTCCTCTATTGTGTTTACCGCTTTACAGAGTTTAGTATCATCTGCAAAGATTGCTACTTTACTATTCAACCCCTCTACAAGGTCATTAATGAATATATTTAAAAGAATAGGACTCAAGACTGACCCCTGTGGTCCCTACTAGTAACAGTCACCCAATCAGAATAAGTACCATTAATAACCACCCTCTGTTTCCTATCATTGAGCCAGTTACTTACCCACTTGCACACATTCTCCCCCAGCCCAATCCTTTTCATTTTATGCACCAACCTTTTATGTGGCAACGTATCAAATGCTTTGGAAAAATCCAGATATACAACATCCAGAGATTCCCCCTGGTCCAGTCTGGAGCTCACCTCCTCATAAAAGCTGATCAGGTTAGTTTAACAGGACCGATCCCTCATAAAGCCATGCTGATATGGAGTCATTTATTTTTATTAAGATACTCCAAAATAGCATCTCTTAGAAAACCCTCAAACAATTTACATACAACCGAGGTTAAACTAACAGACCTATAATTCCCGGGGTCACCTTTTGACCCCTTTTTAAATATTGGCACCTTATTTGCCATGTGCCAGTCCTGGGGAACAGTCCTTTTTACTATGGAGTCCCTGAATATTAAAAATAGGGGTCTGCCTATTACATTACTTAATTCCTTTAGAACACGGGGGTGAATGCCATCTGAACCTGGTGATCTGTCTATTTTGATTTTCTGTAGGCGGCACTGTACTTCTTCCTGGGTTAGACAGGTGACCTGTACTTCTTCCTGGTTTAGACAGGTGACCTGTACTTCTTCCTGGGTTAGACAGGTGACCTGTGCTGGGGAGTTTACCTTACCTCGCTGTATTTCACCTTGGCATTATATTTTCCTCAGTGGAGAAGAATTTGTTTAATATATTCACTTTTCCTGATCCCCGTTTATAATTTCCTCCAACACTTTCATTTTTAACCTTTTTGCTATTTATATAGTTAAAGAACATTTTGGGGGTTAGTTATACTGGCAATGAGTCTTTCTGTCTCTATTTTTGAGGCTTTTATCTGTTTTTTTTTTTTTTTTTACATATTTTACATTTTTCTCTATAGTTTTTTAATGCTTCTGCACTGCCATCCTGTTTAAGTAGTTTAAATGCTTTATTTTTGTCATTTATTGCCCCCTTAACATTTTTATTCAGCCATATTGGTTTTCTTTTATTTCTGACCCTTTTATTCCCATAAAGTTTATACATCTTACTGTGAGAATTTAGGATACTTTTAAAAGTCTCACATTTAGTGTCAGTATTCTTGTTTTTGAGGACATTATCCTAATTTATATTGTTAAGGGCTTCTCTGAGTTGATCAAACTTTGCCTTCCTAAAGTTCATTGTTTTTGTGGCCCCTCGAGAGATTCCCTCATTGAAGAACAAGTTCTAATGCATTATATTATGAGCACTATTTCCTAGGTGTCCTTCTACCTGCACATTAGTTATTCTGTCAGGTCTATTCTGTTGGTTAATATTAAGTCCAGTAGGGCGCCCCCTCTGGTCGGGTGATGCCGGTCTTTGTGACAGATCACCCTGTCTGTCCCCCTAATAATGGATTCCCCCACTACCAGTACCTGTCTGGCCTGCCCTGCACTCCTCCTTCCCTCCTTACTGGAGCAGACCCCCCTGGCGGTCAGAGGCAGAGTCCTGCTGCAGTACCGCTAGCTCTAAAATGGCATCCCCTTCATCTGCCAACCAGGCAAACTTGTTGGGGTGTGCCAGTTCAGGACTAGCCTCCCTGACACTTTTCCCTCTACCCCGTTTTCTAACTGTAACCCAGCTAACTGCCTGACTGTCCTGCACCTCCGTCCCACTATCCTCCCCCACCTCTACCCGAGAGAGTACCTGCTCAGTGAGCAGGAGACTCCTCTCCAAGTTGTCAATGCATCTCAATGTTGCCAGTTGCTCTTCTAGATCCAGGATCTGGGCTTCCAAATGAACAACTCGCACACATCTCGCACAACAATATACCCCTCAAACTGCTGTTCAAAGATTGCGTACATCGTGCAAGATGCACACTGGACTGCCTTATGGAGGCCATACTAGATTTGGGGATTGCAAAAATTAACAGTAAAAAAACAATCAAATATTTAAAGGGTACCTCTCATCAAATAAACTTTTGATATATTTTAGATTAATGAATGTTGAATAACTTTCCAATAGCATGTTAATGAAAAATATGCTTCTTTCTATTGTATTTTTCCCGATCAGTCCTGTCAGCAAGCATTTCTGACTCATGCTGGAGTCCTAAACACTCAGAGCTGCCAGCCTGCTTTGTTCACAGCCAAACAGGCTGTGAACAAAGCAGGCTGGCAGCTCTGAGTGTTCTGCTTTGTGAACAAAGCAGACTGACAGCTCGTAGTGTTTAGGACTCCAGCATGAGTCTGAAATGCTTGCTGCCAGGACTGGTAGGGAGACCCCTAGTGGTCATTTCTTCAAAGTGGAAAATTAAATAGAAAGAAGCATATTCTTTAATAACATGCAATTGTGAAGTTATTCTGCATACATTAATCTATAATATATCAAAAGTTTTTTTGATGAGAGGTACCCTTTAAATTAAACTCTCTGAATTTAAAGTCCCTTAATTTTAAGTCCCTCTCACTTTTATACTTACACTCACTTGTATACTTCACGCTCTTGTATAAAGACATACAATCACCAGCTCAGACAATCGCTTAGTATACTTTCTTTTGTTGTTACCAGACACCACCTCTCTCTTCCACTGCCTGGAAGTGAATGCAAAGGGCTGCATTCACGAATATTCATCCTACGTTCGCAAAATTCGTATATGTTCGTTCTCCTTTTTATTTTTTTTTATTTTTCATGCGAAAATTCTTAATGAAATTTGCATAGTGCACAATTATAACTTTCATCTAAAACAAGGGAGGGATCAGTGTCCACGTTAGAAAAGGAAAATTCATCAATGCAAATATGTCACTATATTCTAAATATTCGCGAAATAGCAAATTGCTGATATTCTCGGTAAAAATTTGCATTTCGAATATTCACGCGCAACACTAGAGACTACCTCTTCCCTTGATCTGGAATTTTGTGTAATGTTCTAGAACTCCCTACCTAACACCACCACTAAATGTAGGCAAAGTATAACTTCATTAACCCTTCACCACCTGTAAAGAACGTGGTACAGGACAAAATGCTATAGGGCACAAACCTAAATTCTTCTGTGGCCTTCATCACCCAACCTCAGTGCTCAACCCCATCGAGGGTGAATTCACATATAGAAGTGCAAGACCGATTTTAGGGGAGACCATATTTAGTTTTGGAGTGAGATGTCCTTTGGACATTTAGGGTTCTAATGGCATCTCAGCACTGATAATATAAATGGGCTGATACATTAACCCCGGTCTTCATAGCTCCAGGCTGCTTTTTTTTGGGTTCCTATGGGTTATGGCTGACATGCTTCCCTATACCATATAATTACAGAAGCTGCGGTATGAGATCTCATTATCATAGTAATTGCTCCTGATAATAGGTTGTTACATAACAGGGGCCGCCCCGCGGTCACAAAACTTTCACTGATATTCGGAGATGCCGGGGTAAGTCCATGACAGCACACTGGATATGGCTTTGGAGATGTATTGTTTAACAGAGAGAGGAAGAATGCCGGTGTCAGCAGCCTATGAGGCCGGGTGATGCCGCTTACTGAACTCTTCTGGGGGTGACGTGCTGCTAGCTGCTGGTTTGTAGTTAGGTTTGCATTGTACGTAAGGGAAAAAAATATGAATTATTATTAAATAACTGTCAAAAGCAGAAAAATACAGAACTGTTTGGCTTTACCGCACATATGATGCACATATGGTTTGTATGATGATCCATTGCATACTGTACGAGGGAGATAAAGCATTGATAGCATAATAAACCGCGACCTGCCTGTGTATATAATCAGAGACTTAGGGAGCCACAATACAGGTTCCCTGCACCTCTATGGCTGCCCTATTATAGCTCCTTATCACAAAAACTCAAGAGAACTTGAGAGAACAACTTGTCTGCCTTTGTGATCAGCTGCTGTCTAATAGTGGTTATGTTCTTGTACACAGGGGCCCATAATACGGCCCCTATATACAAGAAGATATTAACTGTAATACGGCCCCTATATACAAGAATATAACTACTATAATACTGCTCCTATATACAAGAATATAACTACTATAATACTGCTCTTATATACAAGAATATAACTACTATAATACTGCCCCTATATACAAGAATATAACTACTATAATACTGCTCCTATATAAAAGAATATAAATGCTATAATACTGCTCCTATATAAAAGAATATAAATGCTATAATACTGCTCCTATATACAAGAATATAACTACTATAATACTGCCTCCTATATACAAGAATATAACTACTATAATAATGCTCCTATATACAAGAATATAACTACTATAATACTGCTCCTATATACAAGAATATAACTACTATAATACTGCTCCTATATACAAGAATATAACTACTATAATACTGCTCCTATATACAAGAATATAACTACTATAATACTGCTCCTATATACAAGAATATAACTACTATAATAATGCTCCTATATACAAGAATATAACTACTATAATTCTGCTCCTATATACAAGAATATAACTACTATAATAATGCTCCTATATACAAGAATATAACTACTATAATACTGCTCCTATATACAAGAATATAACTACTATAATACTGCTCCTATATACAAGAATATAACTACTATAATACTGCTCCTATGTACAAGAATATAACTACTATAATTGTCACGATGCCGGCTGGCAGGAGGTGGATCCTCTGTGCCAGAGAGGGATTGGCGTGGACCGTGCTAGTGGACCGGTTCTAAGTCACTACTGGTTTTCACCAGAGCCCGCCGCAAAGCGGGATGGTCTTGCTGCGGCGGTAGTGACCAGGTCGTATCCACTAGCAACGGCTCAACCTCTCTGGCTGCTGAAGATAGGCGCGGTACAAGGGAGTAGACAGAAGCAAGGTCGGACGTAGCAGAAGGTCGGGGCAGGCAGCAAGGATCGTAGTCAGGGGCAACGGCAGGAGGTCTGGAACACAGGCTAGGAACACACAAGGAAACGCTTTCACTGGCACAATGGCAACAAGATCCGGCGAGGGAGTGAAGGGGAAGTGAGGTATAAATAGGGAGTGCACAGGTGAACACACTAATTGGAACCACTGCGCCAATCAGCGGCGCAGTGGCCCTTTAAATCGCAGAGACCCGGCGCGCGCGCGCCCTAGGGAGCGGGGCCGCGCGCGCCGGGACAGGACAGACGGAGAGCGAGTCAGGTACGGGAGCCGGGATGCGCATCGCGAGCGGGCGCCACCCGCATCGCGAATCGCATCCCGGCTGGAGACGGTATCGCAGCGCACCGGGTCAGTGGAGCTGCCCGGAGCGCTGCGGTAGCGAGAGTGAAGCGAGCGCTCCGGGGAGGAGCGGGGACCCGGAGCGCTCGGCGTAACAGTACCCCCCCCCTTGGGTCTCCCCCTCTTCTTAGAGCCTGAGAACCTGAGGAGCAGACTTTTGTCTAGGATATTGTCCTCAGGTTCCCAGGATCTCTCTTCAGGACCACAACCCTCCCAATCGACCAGGAAAAAGGTTTTTCCTCTGACCTTCTTGGGGGCCAGTATCTCTTTAACGGAGAAGATGTCCGAGGAGCCGGAAACAGGAGTGGGAGAAACAAACTTAGGAGAGAAACGGTTGATGATAAGTGGTTTAAGAAGAGAAACGTGAAAGGCATTAGGAATTCGAAGAGAAGGAGGAAGAAGAAGTTTGTAAGAGACAGGATTAATCTGGCACAAGATTTTGAAAGGACCAAGATAGCGTGGTCCCAATTTGTAGCTAGGGACACGGAAGCGGACATATTTAGCGGAGAGCCATACCTTGTCTCCAGGAGAAAAAATGGGGGGAGCTCTTCTTTTTCTATCAGCAAACTTCTTCATGCGTGATGAGGCCTGTAAAAGAGAATTTTGGGTCTCTTTCCATATGGTGGAAAGATCACGAGATATTTCATCCACAGCGGGCAAACCAGAGGGCAAGGGAGTAGGGAGGGGGGGAAGAGGGTGACGGCCGTACACCACAAAAAATGGGGATTTGGAGGAGGATTCAGAGACTCTGAAGTTATACGAAAATTCGGCCCATGCTAGAAGATCTGCCCAGTCATCCTGGCGGGAGGAAACAAAATGGCGTAAATAATCACCCAGGACCTGGTTAATTCTTTCTACTTGCCCATTGGATTGAGGATGATATGCAGAGGAAAAGTTTAATTTAATCTTGAGTTGTTTACAGAGAGCCCTCCAGAATTTTGACACGAATTGGACGCCTCTATCCGAGACGATCTGCGTGGGCAACCCGTGAAGACGAAAAATGTGTACAAAAAATTGTTTTGCCAACTGAGGCGCTGAAGGAAGACCAGGAAGAGGGATGAAATGTGCCATCTTGGAGAATCGATCAACGACCACCCAAACAACAGTGTTGCCACGGGATGGGGGTAAGTCCGTAATAAAGTCCATACCAATCAGAGACCAAGGCTGTTCGGGGACAGGCAGAGGATGAAGAAGACCAGCGGGCTTCTGGCGAGGAGTCTTATCCCGGGCACAAACAGTGCAGGCTCGTACAAAATCCACAACATCCGTCTCCAGAGTCGGCCACCAATAGAAACGAGAGATGAGTTGCACGGATTTCTTGATACCCGCATGACCTGCGAGATGGGAGGAGTGACCCCATTTGAGGATTCCGAGGCGTTGGCGTGGAGAAACGAAGGTCTTCCCTGGAGGAGTTTGCCTGATGGAGGCTGGAGAAGTGGAGATCAGGCAGTCAGGGGGGATGATGTGTTGCGGAGAGAGCTCTACTTCCGAGGCATCCGAGGAACGAGAGAGAGCATCGGCCCTAATGTTCTTATCGGCAGGCCGAAAGTGAATTTCAAAATTAAATCGGGCAAAGAACAGAGACCACCTGGCCTGGCGAGGATTCAGCCGTTGGGCAGACTGGAGATAGGAGAGATTCTTGTGATCGGTGTAAATAATAACTGGAAATCTTGATCCCGCCAGCAGATGCCTCCATTCCTCAAGTGCTAATTTAATGGCTAGAAGCTCTCGGTCCCCGATGGAGTAGTTCCTCTCAGCTGGAGAGAAGGTCCTAGAAAAAAAACCACAAGTAACAGCATGCCCGGAAGAATTTTTCTGTAGAAGGACCGCTCCAGCTCCTACAGAGGAGGCATCAACCTCCAATAGGAAGGGTTTAGATGGGTCAGGTCTGGAGAGCACGGGAGCCGAAGAAAAGGCAGCCTTGAGCTGTTTAAAGGCGTCTTCCGCTTGAGGAGGCCATGACTTAGGATTGGCATTCTTTTTGGTTAAAGCCACGATAGGAGCCACAATGGTGGAAAAATGTGGAATGAATTGTCTGTAATAATTGGCGAACCCCAAAAAACGTTGGATAGCACGAAGTCCGGAGGGGCGTGGCCAATCTAAGACGGCAGAGAGTTTGTCTGGATCCATTTGTAGTCCCTGGCCAGAGACCAAGTATCCTAGGAAAGGAAGAGATTGACATTCAAACAGACATTTCTCCATTTTGGCATACAGTTGATTGTCACGAAGTCTCTGAAGAACCATGCGGACATGCTGGCGGTGTTCTTCTAGGTTGGCAGAAAAAATCAGGATATCGTCCAGATATACAACAACACAGGAATATAAAAGATCACGAAAGATTTCATTAACAAAGTCTTGGAAGACGGCAGGGGCGTTGCACAGGCCAAAGGGCATGACCAGATACTCAAAGTGTCCATCTCTGGTGTTAAATGCCGTTTTCCATTCATCCCCCTCTCTGATGCGAATGAGATTATAGGCACCTCTTAAGTCCAGTTTGGTAAAGATGTGGGCACCTTGGAGGCGATCAAAGAGTTCAGAGATGAGAGGTAGGGGGTAGCGGTTTTTTACAGTGATTTTATTAAGACCGCGGTAGTCAATGCAAGGGCGTAGAGAGCCATCTTTTTTGGACACAAAGAAAAATCCGGCTCCGGCAGGGGAGGAAGATTTGCGGATAAAGCCCTTCTTTAAATTTTCCTGGATATACTCAGACATAGCAAGAGTCTCTGGGACAGAGAGAGGATAAATTCTGCCCCGGGGTGGAGTAGTACCCGGGAGGAGGTCAATGGGACAGTCATAAGGCCTGTGAGGAGGTAAAGTCTCAGCTTGTTTTTTGCAAAAAACATCCGCAAAGTCCATATAGGCCTTAGGGAGACCGGTTACAGGAGGAACCACAGGGTCACGGCAGGGAGTACTGGGAACCGGTTTAAGACAGTCCTTGGAACAAGAGGGGCCCCAACTCTTGATCTCCCCAGTGGACCAATCCAGGGTAGGGGAGTGGTGTTGAAGCCAGGGTAGTCCAAGGAGAATTTCGGAAGTGCAATTGGGGAGGACCAAAAACTCAATTTTTTCATGGTGAGATCCGATGCACATTAGGAGGGGCTCCGTGCGGAAACGTATGGTACAGTCCAATCTTTCATTGTTAACACAATTGATGTAGAGAGGTCTGGCGAGACTGGTCAGCGGGATGTTGAACCTGTTGATGAGGGAGGCCAAAATAAAGTTTCCTGTAGATCCGGAATCCAAGAAGGCCATAGTAGAGAAGGAGAAGGTAGAGGCGGATACCCGCACAGGCACAGTAAGACGCGGAGAAGCAGAGTTGACATCAAGGGCTGTCTCACCTTTGTGCGGGGTCAGCGTACGTCTTTCCAGGCGGGGAGGACGGATAGGACAATCCTTCAGGAAGTGTTCGGTACCGGCACAGTACAGGCAGAGATTCTCCATGCGGCGTCGTGTCCTCTCTTGAGGTGTCAGGCGAGACTGGTCAACCTGCATAGCCTCCACGGCGGGAGGCACAGGAACGGATTGCAGGGGACCAGAGGAGAGAGGAGCCGGGGAGAAAAAACGCCTTGTGCGAACAAAGTCCATATCCTGGCGGAGCTCCTGACGCCTTTCGGAAAAACGCATGTCAATGCGAGTGGCTAGATGGATGAGTTCATGTAGGTTAGCAGGGATTTCTCGTGCGGCCAGAACATCTTTAATGTTGCTGGATAGGCCTTTTTTAAAGGTCGCGTAGAGGGCCTCATTATTCCAGGATAGTTCTGAAGCAAGAGTACGGAATTGTACGGCGTACTCGCCAACGGAAGAATTACCCTGGACCAGGTTCAACAGGGCAGTCTCAGCAGAAGAGGCTCGGGCAGGTTCCTCAAAGACACTTCGAATTTCCGAGAAGAAGGAGTGTACAGAGGCAGTGACGGGGTCATTGCGGTCCCAGAGCGGTGTAGCCCACGACAGAGCTTTTCCAGACAGAAGGCTGACTACGAAAGCCACCTTAGACCTTTCAGTGGGAAACTGGTCCGACATCATCTCTAAGTGCAGGGAACATTGAGAAAGGAAGCCACGGCAAAATTTAGAGTCCCCATCAAATTTATCCGGCAAGGATAGTCGTAGGCCTGAAGCGGCCACTCGCTGCGGAGGAGGTGCAGGAGCTGGCGGAGGAGATGATTGCTGAAGCTGTGGTAGTAGCTGCTGTAGCATCACGGTCAGTTGAGACAGCTGGTGGCCTTGTTGCGCTATCTGTTGTGACTGCTGGGTGACCACCGTGGTGAGGTCGGCGACAACTGGCAGAGGAACTTCAGCGGGATCCATGGCCGGATCTACTGTCACGATGCCGGCTGGCAGGAGGTGGATCCTCTGTGCCAGAGAGGGATTGGCGTGGACCGTGCTAGTGGACCGGTTCTAAGTCACTACTGGTTTTCACCAGAGCCCGCCGCAAAGCGGGATGGTCTTGCTGCGGCGGTAGTGACCAGGTCGTATCCACTAGCAACGGCTCAACCTCTCTGGCTGCTGAAGATAGGCGCGGTACAAGGGAGTAGACAGAAGCAAGGTCGGACGTAGCAGAAGGTCGGGGCAGGCAGCAAGGATCGTAGTCAGGGGCAACGGCAGGAGGTCTGGAACACAGGCTAGGAACACACAAGGAAACGCTTTCACTGGCACAATGGCAACAAGATCCGGCGAGGGAGTGAAGGGGAAGTGAGGTATAAATAGGGAGTGCACAGGTGAACACACTAATTGGAACCACTGCGCCAATCAGCGGCGCAGTGGCCCTTTAAATCGCAGAGACCCGGCGCGCGCGCGCCCTAGGGAGCGGGGCCGCGCGCGCCGGGACAGGACAGACGGAGAGCGAGTCAGGTACGGGAGCCGGGATGCGCATCGCGAGCGGGCGCCACCCGCATCGCGAATCACATCCCGGCTGGAGACGGTATCCCAGCGCACCGGGTCAGTGGAGCTGCCCGGAGCGCTGCGGTAGCGAGAGTGAAGCGAGCGCTCCGGGGAGGAGCGGGGACCCGGAGCGCTCGGCGTAACAATAATACTGCTCTTATATACAAGAATATAACTACTATAATAATTCTCATATATACAAGAATATAACTACTATAATACTGCCTCCTATATACAAGAATATAACTACTATAATACTGCCCCTATATACAAGAATATAACTACTATAATACTGCCTCCTATATACAAGAATATAACTACTATAATACTGCTCCTATATACAAGAATATAACTACTATAATACTGCCTCCTATGTACAAGAATATAACTACAATAATACTGCCTCCTATGTACAAGAATATCACTACTATAATACTGCTCCTATATACAAGAATATAACTACTATAATACTGCTCCTATATACAAGAATATAACTACTATAGTAATTTTCCTATATATAAGAATATAACTACTATAATACTGCTCCTATATACAAGAATATAACTACTATAATACTGCTCCTATATACAAGAATATAACAACTATAATAATTTTCCTATATACAAGAATATAACTACTATAATACTGCTCCTATATACAAGAATATAACTACTATAATACTGCTACTATATACAAGAATATAACTACTATAATAATTTTCCTATATACAAGAATATAACTACTATAATACTGCCTCCTATATACAAGAATATAACTACTATAATACTGCTCCTATATACAAGAATATAACTACTATAATACTGCCTCCTATATACAAGAATATAACTACTATAATACTGCTCCTATATACAAGAATATAACTACTATAATACTGCTACTATATACAAGAATATAACTACTATAATAATTTTCCTATATACAAGAATATAACTACTATAATACTGCCTCCTATATACAAGAATATAACTACTATAATACTGCTCCTATATACAAGAATATAACTACTATAATACTGCTCCTATACACAAGAATATAACTACTATAATACTGCTCCTATATACAAGACTATAACTACTATAATACTGCTCCTATATACAAGAATATAACTACTATAATACTGCCTCCTATATACAAGAATATAACTACTATAATACTGCTCATATATACAAGAATATAACTACTATAATACTGCCTCCTATATACAAGAATATAACTACTATAATACTGCTCCTATATACAAGAATATAACTACTATAATACTGCCTCCTATATACAAGAATATAACTACTATATTCTAGCCCCTGTTTACCAGAGAAAATAATATTCTTATATCTTCATAATGATATGCAATTTGTTTTCTTACCTTTATTTTCTATTTTGCTGGATGATCACCCCAGGATTTTGTGATGCCCCCAAAACGGAGACTTTCAAAAGAGAAGAAAGATCCAAAGAAACCAGAGAATACAACAGCTGCGTCGAGCAGCAGCCAGGATAAGGCAAACAAGTCACAGGAAAAGCTGGTTCGGGTTGCGCCAGCCAAAGGTCCTGGACGTCGCGCCAAAGAGGACATTACAGTATCTACCCCAGTTATTCATACGAGTGCCTCTGCGCAATCATTGCCGGACAAACTTCAGGTAAGAGATTTGTGCAGCTATTTATAATACTTAATGTGATTTGTCCCTGAGGACTGGACCCCAGACCAGAGCCCTGAATCAATCCAGACCCCAGACCAGAGCCCTGAATCAATCCAGACCCCAGACCAGAGCCCTGAATCAATCCAGACCCCAGACCAGAGCCCTGAATCAATCCAGATCCCAGACCAGAGCCCTGAATCAATCCAGACCCCAGACCAGAGCCCTGAATCAATCCAGACCCCAGACCAGAGCCCTGAATCAATCCAGACCCCAGACCAGAGCCCTGAATCAATCCAGACCCCAGACCAGAGCCCTGAATCAATCCAGACCTCAGACCAGAGCCCTGAATCAATCCAGACCCCAGACCAGAGCCCTTAATCAATCCAGACCCCAGACCAGAGCCCTGAATCAATCCAGACCCCAGACCAGAGCCCTGCATCAATCCAGACCCCAGGCCAGACCCCCTAAACCAATTCAGACCCCAGATAAGATACTTCAGTTACCAGACCCCAGACATGAGTCTTGAAGTAATCCAGACCCCCGACCAAAACCAACCAAAATAAGTTCAGACCCCTGAGCAGATCACAAAGGAAAACTGTCAGCTTTCAACCCCCCCCCCCCCCACCACTAACCAGTGGTACCGGCTGGTAGTGCGGGGGATGCTGATCAGTCTGATACTTACTGTGTCCTAACTGGCACCGGCCGGGCTAACTGGCACTCTGACATCAGTGCCGCCGGCTGCAGCACCGTCCCCAGCTCATCAATATTCCTCCCCTCCCTCCGCCTCTCCCTCTTCTTCCCGCTCTGTAATGAATAGAGGGGAGGAATATTGATGAGCTGGCGGCGCTGTGGCAGGCAGCACTGACATCAGAGTGCCAGTTAGACCGGCCGGTGCTAGTTAGGACCTCATTAGAATATACTGAAAATAGAAGATTACGGCCGAACGGCGCGGCGGATCTGGACATGGTAAGCATCGAACTGATCAGCGTCCCCCGCACTACCAGCCAGTACTGCTGGTTAGCGCGGGGGGACAGTTTTCCTTTAAACAAGACCCCAGACCAGGCCTCTCCACATACTTACCCTTCTCTCTCCTTGGTTTATCTTCTGCTCTGCACATTGCAGCACAAAGGGTTCTAATGCTGGATGGTGCCCAGTGCTGAAGAGGATTAGGGAACGAGAAGGGTAAGCATTGGATTAATTTGCAAATATCGCAAATATTCGCAAATATAGCACTATATATTCGCAATTACGAGTATTCGTTTTTTTGGTTTTTTTCACAGTACACATGACAGTGATCATCCCTCTCTGCTTCCAGCTTGTGTGGTGTAAAGAAGGCTGTAATACTACTGTGTGAGACTGGCGTGTGAATTTTCGCATATTGCTTATGCAAATTTTTGCATATGCAAATTTTTTCGAATATGCGAATTGTCACTTATGCTAATTTTCGCATATGCAAATTTTTGCATGTGCAAAAATAAACCGTGAATATTACGAATATGCAAATTTTGCGAATATATGACGAATATTCATCCATATATTCGTGAAATATCGCGAATTCGAATATGGCCTACGCCGCTCAACACTAATCCCTAAATCAATCCAGACAGAACATACTCCTACAGATCCTTTAGGACTGTTTACATACATTATATATGGTCATATTTGCTGTGTTCCTTGCTTTAAAAAAAAATAAAAAATAATCAAATTTTAACAAAAATGATAATTAAAAAGGAAAAGAAAAAGAAAATATCTGATCAAAAAATAAAATATTCTAGAGGCCGATTATATAGAGGAGACTTTGGCTGGCTATGGGCCCATTGGAGCTAAGGATTCCAAGAGTCGGCCCATTCAGCCTATAATAGAGGACTAAGAGAATTAATAATATTCTGATTATTTGTATATTTTGCATGTTTCATTCTTTGACTATGACATGAAAGGAACCAGAGACACTGACAGAATCTTTTCTCCTAATTAATAATTCCCTTTGGTCTCCCTATAATAAGAATCAGAAAGGTTCCACATTACCGATTCACAATCCATGAGCAGGTGCCTGGGGTAGACCCGTGACACTAATGACTGTCATAATGACTTTATTCTATGGAGATAAAAGCAACGTGAGAAATGAAGTGACACAAACCAAAACTAACATTTCTAGAGAAAAGGTAAACATTCAAGTGAATCTGTCAGTATCACAGGCTGCCTGAAATAAATGGGTTAAAGGGGTTATCCAGGAATTTATATATATATATATATATATATATATATATATATATATATATATATATATCAATCAACTGGCTCCAGAAAGTTAAACAGATTTGTAAATTACTTCTGTTAAAAAATCTTAATCCTCTTAGTACTTATGAGCTGCTGAAGTTGAGTTGTTCTTTTCTGTCTAAGTGCTCTCTGATGACACCTGTCTCGGGAACTGTCCAGAGTAGAAGCAAATCCCCATAGCAAACCTCTTCTACTCTGTGCAGTTCCCGAGACAAGCAGAGATGTCAGCAGAGAGCACTGTTGCCAGACAGAAAAGAACAACTCAACTTCAGCAGCTGATAATTATTGGAAGGATTAAGATTTTTTAATAGAAGTAAATTACAAATCTGTTTAACTTTCTAGAGCCAGTTGATATAAAGAAAACATTTTTTTTTCCTGGAATACCCCTTAAATGCACTTCAGCGATCAGCTATTAAAAGCACTCCCGTTTTCCCATTAAAAAAATAAATAAATAAAAAATAAATAAAAAGAAAAGGCAGAAACCCCCCCAAAACCTTTTTGTTATTACAGCATGCAGTCTGTTTGACCCCGTGCGATGAACGGGATTGCTGATTTTTGGTCACATCATATATCAGAAAAAAAATTATAAAAACTTAGAAAAAAATTTAAGAACATTTATTTTGTTAAAATAAAGTTAGACTTTTTTAAGAAGCACAATATTACAAAAAGCTATGTAAACGTGAGTATTGTAATTGTATTGATCCACAGAATAAAGATAATTTTTCAGTTTTAACGTAAAGTTTACTGGGTAAAATCAAAATATGGAAAAATGTCTATTTTGATTTTTTTTCCCCTATTAAGACCAAGTTCACGCTTCAAATTTGCCTGTAATCAGCAAAGAAAAAGGATGCATTTCAGATGAAAATGTGCATGTAAAAAAAATATGGCAGCAAATTTTAAAGAGCCTTACCCCACTAATATTTTTGGGGGTTTTGTTGTACATTTTAAGGTAAAATGAAAAGTGTCATTACAAAGTAAATTGGTCCTGCAAAAAACAAGACTCTATATGAGTTATGTCCCTAAAAAGGTGAGGAAAAAATTTAAAATGAAAATAGACTGTGTCCTGAAGTTAAAGGGGTATTCCAGAAAAAAATAAATGTTATATCAACTGGCTCCAGAAAGGTAAACAGATTTGTAAATGACTTCTATTAAAAAAATCTTCATCCTTCCAATAATTATCAGCTGCTGAAGTTGAGTTGTTCTTTTCTGTCTGGCAACAGTGTTCTCTGCTGACATCTCTGCTTGTCTCGGGAACTGCACAGAGTAGAAGAGGTTTGCTATGGGGATTTGCTTCTACTCTGGACAGTTCCCGAGACAGGTGTCATCAGAGAGCACTTAGACAGAAAAGAACAACTCAACTTCAGCAGCTCATAAGTACTGAAAGGATTATAGAAGTAATTTACAAATCTGTTTAACTTTCTGGAGCCAGTTGATATAAAAAAATGTTTTTTTTTTCTGGAATACCCCTTTAACTTCATGAGGACACGGTCTATTTTCATTTAAAAAAATTTCCTCACCTTTATTCCAGGCAAAAACCTTTTTTTATATACATCAACTGGCTCCGGAAAGTTAAACAGATTTGTAAATTACTTCTATTAAAAAATCTTAATCTTTCCAATAGTTATTAGCTTCTGAAGTTTTCTGTCTAACTGCTCAATGATGATGTCACGTCCCGGGAGCTGTGCATGATGGGAGAATATCCCCATAGGAACTGCACAGCTCCCGGGACGTGAGTCATCAGAGAGCAGTTAGATAGAAAACAACAACTCAACTTCAGAAGCTAATAACTATTGGAAGGATTAAGATTTTTTTAATAGAAGTAATTTACAAATCTGTTTAACTTTACGGAGCCAGTTGATATATAAAAAAAAGTTTTGGCCTAGAATACCCCTTTAACTTTCTGGAGCCAGTTGATTATGTACATATATATATATATATATATATATATATATATATATATGTAAAGTTTTTTCCTGCATAACCCCTTTAAGGTACAGCCGTTTTTGAATGCTTTATTTTTAAGTTTTTTTTCAAGTTCCCATTGACTTCAATGTGAACTTCCAAGTGGAACCACTGAAAAAGTTATTCCACTTTATGCTATTCTGCGCATTCCCTATTGAAGTCAATGGTAGCTGGAAACAATGGGGGAGATTTATCAAAACCTGTGCAGAGGAAGAGTGGTGCAGTTGCCCATAGCAACCAATCAGATCGCTTCTTTCATTTTTTAAAGAGGCCGGTGAAAAATGAAAGAAGCGATCTGATTGGTTGCTATGGGCAACTACACCACTCTTCCTCTACACAGGTTTTGATAAATCTCCCCCAATGTGTTTTTGAGGCTTTTTTGGGGGGCTTTTTTCCCGTCTGTGTGAACATACCCTTGTAACTGTGATCAGTAACATTATTCTCATGCAGCAGTCTCTGGAGGAGGAAAGTCAGGGGTCAAGTCCTGGGAAAATAAGTGTGGGAACTCATGCTAGATTTCCACTTAAAGGGGTACTCCGGTGAAAACCTTTTTTCTTTTAAATCAACTGGTGGCAGAAAGTTAAACATATTTGTAAATTACTTCCATTAAAAAATCTTAATCCTTCCTGTACTTATTAGCGGCTGAATACTAGAGAAGAAATTCTTTTCTTTTTGGAATGCTCTCTGATGACATCACGAGCACAGTTCTCTCTGCTGACGTTATTATAATAATAATAATAATAATGCTTTATTTATTGTTGTCCTTAGTGGGATTTGAACCCAAGACCCCAGCACTGCAAGGCAGCAGTGCTAACCACTGAGCCACCATGCTGCCCTTAGCATACATCTGCTATGCACGTTGACTAAAATGGACAGAGATGTCAGCAGAGAGCACTGTGCTCGTGATGTCATCAGTGTTCCAAAAAGAAAGGAATTTCCTCTGTAGCATTCAGCAGCTAATAAGTACTGGAAGGATTAAGATTTTTTAATAGAAATAATTTACAAATATGTTTACCTTTCTGCCACCAGTTGATTTAAAAGAAAAAAGGTTTTCACCGGAGTACCCCTTTAAAGGGGTACTAGACATCTTATACCCTAAAAGGATAGGGGATAAGATATCTGATCCCGGGGGTCCCATCGCTGGGGACCCCCTCGTTCTCCCTGCTGCTCCTGGTGTTCATTTAGAGCCTTGGGTGCAGCGAGAAAGGCTCATGAATTCACAGTAATGCCCCCTCAATGCAAGTCTATGGGAGGGGGCGTGACGGCCGTCACGCCCCCTCCAATAAACTTGCATTGAGGGGGCATTACTGTGACGTCCCGAGCCTCTGCCCTGCATCACCAGTCATCCGGCACGGAGCAAAAGTTCGCTCCTTGTGCCGCAGCCGAGACCCTATCCTATGGATAGGGGATAACATGTCTAGGGGCGGAGTAACCCTTTAAGGGCTAGTCCTGCAGGACTCCTGCTAATGGGAACTGCTGTTCCTGCTGTGGAGAAAGTGCAGGAACTCCGTTCCCATGAGTTCCTGCAGGACTTGAGCCCTGAGGAAAGTGGTGTCACATGGGGGTCCGTTCAAATAAAAAAACTTTACCATAGATCTTACATATGCTGACTATGAGAAGGATACTACTCAAGTATATTAATGGCCCATACAAAAAATATGGAGAAAAACTGTTCCAGGTTAAACACCCCCCAAAGGACGAGGGGGCACTCCCTCCGTCTGGAGAAGAAAAGGTTTAGTCTCAAGGGGCGACACGCCTTCTTTACCATGAGATCTGTGAACTTATGGAACAGTCTACCTCAGGAACTGGTCACAGCAGGAACAATTAACAGCTTTAAAACAGGATTAGATACATTCCTGGAACAAAATAACATTAATGCTTATGCAGAATTATAAAATCCCATCCCTTCCCCTTATCCCCTTACACCCCTTCCCTTAAATTCCCTGGTTGAACTTGATGGACATATGTCTTTTTTCGACCGTACTAACTATGTAACTACTATAGAAGATTTATGGACGATCTTGTCTCCCCAGGAAACCATAATGTCGGATAAAAGTGACCTTAAGGCGGAACTAGAAAGGAAGAAGCAACGCTTGGCCCAAATCCGAGAGGAGAAGAAACGCAGAGAGGAGGAGAGGAAAAAGAAAGAGGTTTGTGACGATGTCGTCTTCTCTTTAGGACCATGGGGAGCTCAGAAGGCTGAGATACGGGGGACTATTTGTTGTCTTTATGTCTTGGTCACCAAAGAGTTTCTTCTTCAGAGTCGGAAGTACAATGTTCTCCTGGAACTTTTGTTTGTACTATCAAATAATATATGTCTATATTTCTGTAGCGTCTGACAATACATTGCTCTCCATAGGCCGAACAGCAACAAAAGACAGAGCCCGTTCATGAAGACACGGACCTGGACCGCAAAAGACGCGAGACAGAAGCCTTACTGCAGAGCATTGGGATCTCTCCGGAGCCACCTTTAGGTATTTCTATAATAAAATTATGTTATTATACATATGTTAAAGGGGTTATCCAGGGAAAAAACGTTTATATATATATATATATATATATATATATATATATATATATGAACTGGCTCCAGAAAGTTAAACAGATTTGTAAATTACTTCTATTTAAAAAAAAAAAAAAAAAAAAAAAAAAAAAAATCTTAATCCTTTCAGTACTTATGAGCTGCTGAAGTTGAGTTGTTCTTTTCTGTCTAAGTGCTCTCTGATGACACATGTCTCGGGAACCGCCCGGTTTAGAAGCAAATCCCCATAGCAAACCTCTTCTACTCTGTGCAGTTCCCGAGACAAGCAGAGATGTCAGCAGAGAGCACTGTTGCCAGACAGAAAAGAACAACTCAACTTCGGCAGCTGATAATTATTGGAAGGATTAAGATTTTTTAATAGAAGTCATTTACAAATCTGTTTAGCTTTCTGGAGCCAGTTGATATATAAAACATTTTTTTTTCCTGGAATACCCCTTTAATTCATATTATACGACTGGCCAGGAGTCTCAGTCCTCTCAATGACTCCCACAGGGGGAGAAGATTCAGGTTCCCTAAAGGGGGACTCTTTCACTAATGCTTAGAGAGAAGGGGCCACATCCAAGTCAGCCGTTTAAAGGGGTACTCAGGTGGGAAGAATTTTATTTTTTTTAATCAACTGGTGCCAAAAAGTTAAACAGATTTGTAAATTACTTCTATTTGAAAATATTAATCCTTCCAGTACTTATCAGCTGTTGTATGCTCCAGAGGAAGTTGTGTAGGTCTTTCCAGTCTGACCACAGTGCTCTCTGCTGACACCTCTGTCCCTGTCAGGAACTGTCCAGAGCAGGAAAGATTTGCTATGGGGATTTGCTCCAGAGGTGTCCGCAGAGAGCACTGTGGTCAGACTGGAAAGAACGAAACAACTTCCTGAGGAGTATACAGCAGCTGATAAGTACTGGAAGGATTAAGATTTTTAAATAGAAGTAATTTACAAACCTATAGAACTTTCTGGCACCAGTTGATTTAAATTTTTTTTTTTTCCCCCTATAGAGTACCCTTTTAAGGATGCTGTGCTTCACTGACACCCGCAGGTGTATCTATAAGCAGTAAGGGGTAGGCACAAGAAGGGCTACGTGAAGGTTTGGTTATAGTGGACATGTAGGAAGGGAGTGCGGTTTGGGGGCACAAGTGGAGAAAAAGTAGTGAGTAGTACAGAGGAACACAGGTCATGTCCATATCCCCTTTAAAACAAAAAGTCTATAGGTTACAGCTATAGCAGATCTGAGTTTGTCATGTAACCCAACTCATGGTGACATCACAATGGCTTATGTGAGACAGTGTCAGGATCGGGGATCATTTTATTTTTTCCAAGGTACCTGTCATATTTAGCAACCAGGTTTCAGAAAGCGCGTATCCCATCCAGGAAAATCTGGGTGAGATATGGGAAAATCCAGTAAAGAGTTAAATCTCTCTTACTTTTGGTAAGTCCTTTTTTCGGGCTTGGAATTTTATGGAATGAAAGGCAGTACTAGTAGTAGGTCCTTTCATTCCGCTTCATTGGCCAGACCAAGTTTTCGGATGAACCCAGATCAGCACAGGTGCTGAAGACGGCTTATCACAGAGCAATAAGATTAGCTGAGCTGAAGTCTGCCTAAACAAGCTTAGAGGAACCTGATCCCGAAATAGGGGTAGTACTCTGGAAGGCCATGGACTCAAAAAGTGGACTTTGTGGAAAGTGCCAGTGTTGTGAGGTAACGCTTTTAAAGTTTTTATTTTCCGTCAGGTGGCTGGTAGTAAGCCACCTCTATATTGACGGCAGGTTAAAGTGTTTATTAAGTGCTGGACAAGCAGATTTTGTTTTATGCCAAAGTGAACATGGCTGTATTTTGTGTATGAAAATACAAAGCAGAAGAAGTTCTGCACTTGAACTGTGTCACTGTCTCAGATTGCTGTTTACTGCCATTTGCCCATCTCTTCCGAGCTAATCTCCCACAGTTACGTAGTAATATAGTGTGACAGTGTGGCAAGGAAAGAGTGTATTTCCCTAGCTAACCCTGGAGAAACCTCCATCTGTGGCCTAATTAATGAGGTAGCAGAGAGGGGAAGTCTGTTTAAAAGGAAGTCAGACAGTGTAGTCTTGGCTCTCCCTAGAAGACAGCAAGGTGGCTGTAGGGGGGAGGCAGGGGTCCTGATGAGGAACACACATCCCGAGCTGTGAGTGTCCCCAAGAGTTATGTGGACAAGACAGCAAGAGGTTGCAAACGCTGTGTCTGAACAGTGAGTAGAAGGTTGCAGGAGGCATAAGTTTAACTGGCCGGGAAAAGCCCACCAGTTCATAGTCAGGGCTTGCTGGATTGTTTAGTTAGTAACTAGACGGTCTAGGGTTTTGTTTGTTCCGGTCTTATGTTTTTATTTTATCCTGCCACCTGTCTAATAAAGCTGGCGAGGAGCCAGACTTGCATAAAGTACTGTTGTTTGCCTGCTGATTGAAGTGGAAACGTGTCCTGTTGCGGTGTCAAGGGCTATCCCCAGGGAGAAATCCTTACACTAGGTAGACCAGTCATAAGTCACACAAGAATATGACATGACACATTCAGCTCAGCTACATCTGTGTTATAAATAATCATCATTCTACCAGTGTTATAACCCAGACTACACATGTTTACATTATTTCAGTCCCAACCCCGGTGTCGCCTTCATCCAAATCAGTGAGCACGCCCAGCGAGGCGGGCAGTCAGGACTCCGTGGACGGCACCATCATGGGACGGTAAGTAGTCCATCCTGTCCTCATGCATGTGACTGAAGGTATATACCGTATACATGCTGCGCAGCACCATTGTTTCGCACTCACACAACCCATCACAGTCCTGCTGCGCACCACGCATTTCACTCACCGCCCGTGTTATTGTGGTCATGCTTGTAATACTAACGGATCATGATATGGATCATCCTTATGTCAGGATATACTGTATATCAGGGTACCTTCAGGATTATAGAAAAGTAGTCCCGACACCCCTAGAGGAGTGAAATGGTGAAGAGTTGGGTGACATAACAAAAGGCTGGTCCAAGATCTTTAACCTTGATCTGCAAACTGCGGACCTCCAAATGTTGCAAAACTACAACTCCCAGCATCCCCGGAAAGCCAGCGGCTGTCCGGGCATGCTGGGAGTTGTAGTTTTGTAACATCTAGAAGTCCACAGTTTGGAGACCACTGATCTATAACACAGATAAAGGGTTAAAGTTGTGAAGAATTAAAGGGGTACTTTTTAAATCACCTGGTGCCAGAAAGTTAAACAGATTTGTAAATGACTTCTATTAAAAAATCTTTACCCTTCCAGTACTTTTTAGCGGCTGTATGCTACAGAAGAAATTCTTTTCTTTTTGAATTTCTTTTTTGTCTTGTCCACAGTGCTCTCTGCTGACACCTCTGTCCGTGTCAGGAACTATCCAGAGCAGCATAGGTTTGCAATGGGGGGGATTTTCTCCTGCTCTGGACAGTTCCTGATACGGGCATCAGGTGTCAGCAGAGAGCACTGTGCTCAGACAGAAAAGAAATTCAAAAAGAAATGAATTTCCTCTGTAGCACACAGCTGCTAAAAAGTACTGGAAGGGTAAATATTTTTTTAATAGAAGTCATTTACAAATCTGTTTAACTTTCTGGCACCGGAGTTTTTCACCGGAGTATCCCTTTAACCCCTTCATGCTCCATGACTTACCCGTATGTCATGGGAACTATGCACTTCCTGCAAATTGTTGTAAATATTTGGCATAGCGATGGCGTGGGCACAGGAGCTCTGCCCGTACCATCAATTGTTAGTGCCACCTGTATTACATCACTATCCCCCCCCCCACTATATCGGTCAAGATCGGATGTGACATTTAGACCCTTATATTCCACTGTCAATGTTGACTGCGGCATCTGAGCGGTTAGGCTGAGGTGGGGTATGATGGATTGTTATGACAAGTCTGCTGGCTTAGTTCACTTATAACCTTGACCTGCACTTATATGGAGAATAGGGGGTCTCCTGACCCCCGACCTGACCTATTACAGAGGTCGCCATGCACATTTGTATCTCTCTTGTGGAAACTGCTGAGAATGCTTTATATCCACAGGCAATGCCATAAATGTCTGAGTTAGGCTGCATTCACACCACGTATTTGCAGTACAGTTCCCGTATCAGGTTTTTGATGAAAAACGGATTCCTCAAAACCGGACTAAACTGTATCAAGACGTGTGTACACATTTTAACCCGTATACGGTTTGAAAAAAGATGTCCGGTTGCATCCGTTTTTTAAGAAAAAACGTTTTCCTATATTAACTTTTCACTCCATTATGAATAAAGTTTCACTTGTTTGATTGAAATTCCAAGAAAAAAAACTGTGCAAAGTCAAAAACCATATGGTGCAAACTGGATGGAACCTTATGCACATACGGTTCTGTACGGCTCCCATTGGCTCCCATGTTAAAAAAAAAAAAACGTATACAGTTTCAATACAGTTTTTCACCCGGACCAAAAACTGTGGTAGGCTACAGTTTTGGGTACGGGAAAAAAAAACCTGACAAAACCGTACAAGACGCAAAACGGATGCAACCGGATGCATCATTTGGCATACGGTTTTCAATGGAGAGTCAATGCATACGGTTTTCAATACGGTTCCCTACGGTTTTCAAATTGAAAACGTATACGGGAACTGTATTGCAAAAACGGGGGGTGAATGCTGCCTTAGGAATATCCCTTTAAAGCTGTACTCCAGCACTAAAAGGAGTACTCCGCTGCTAGTATTGGTATCCCCTATCCAAAGGATAGGGGATAACATGTCTGATCAGGGGGTCTGACCGCTGGGGACCCCCGCTATCTCCACCGCGGCACCACAGTCATCTGGTGCACGGAGCAAACTACATGACTGGCGTTAAGAGCCGCGATGCCCCCGTCCATTCATAGGAGGAGGCGTGACAACTGTGTAATAGCCGTCACACCCCCTCCCATAGACATAAATGGAGGGGGTGGGGCATGGACCCCCTGCGATCAGACATGTTTTAGGGAATAACATATCTAGGGGAGGAGTACCCCTTTAAGAACTTATCCCTTATTCACAGAATAGGAGATAAGTGTCTAATCACAGGGGGCCTGACTGCTGGGACCCCCGCGACCTCCAGAATGGGACCCCAGCTCTCCCTTTTGCATGGGGTGGTAGGGTCGGCATGTGCTCCATGTCTTGTCTATTAATGCAGCAGAGAGAAATGGGGGCTGCACACTGGGATTTCTGGTGCTCCCATAGACAGTGCATAGAGCGCGTGCCCACCACACCACACCATGCAGCAGAGAAAGCCAGGATTCGTTGTGAAGATATGGAGAGGGGATATGTTTTTAAGGGGAGTACCACTTTAACTATTAAAGGGGTTCTCCGGTGCTTACACATTTTATCCCCTATCCAAAGGATAGGGGATAAGATGCCTGATAGCGGGAGTCCCGCCGCTGGGGACCCCCCCGGGATCATGCACGCGGCACCCGTGTTCGCTCCGGGTCTGATTACGGACGACTACAGGGCCGGCGGCGTGTGACGTCACGCCTCCGCCCCCGTGTGACGTGACGCTCCGCCCCTCAATGCAAGCCTACGGAAGGGGGCGTGATAGCTATCACGCCCCCTCCCGTAGGCTTGCATTGAGGGGCGTCACGTCACGTCACACGGGGGCGGAGACGTGATGTCACATGCCGCCGGCCCTGTAGTCGTCCGTAATCAGACCCGGAGCGAACACGCTCCGGGGGACTGATTACAAACGGGGTGCTGCGTGCATGATCCCAGGGGTCCCCAGCTGCGGGACTCCCGCGATCAGGCTTCTTATCCCCTATCCTTTGGATAGGGGATAAGATGTGTAAGCACCGGAGAGCCCCTTTAAGATTTAATAAAAGGAGGCCAGAGCAGACAGTCACTGCAAGGAGCAGCTCTGGAGGACCCAGTGTATTTGTAGAAATCAATGGATGGCCTATTGATTTCTTTATTATAAATTAAACGCCAGGTTTCTCTATAAATAACAGTAAAGAACCCCTATAATAAACTAGTTTTTTCGGGTCCTATTAAAAGAAGAAGTTAGCCTATCAAAGCCAAACGAGTTTAAACTTAAAGGGGTACTCCTCTGGAAAACATTATATATTTTTTTTAATCAACTGGTGCCAGAAAGTTAAACAGATTTGTAAATGACTTCTATTTAAAAATCTTAATCCTTCCAGTGCTTATCAGCTGCTGTATGCTCCACAGGAAGTTCTTTTCTTTTTGAATTTCCTTTCTGTCTAACCACAGTGCTCTCTGCTGACACCTCTGTCCATGTCAGGAACTGTCCAGAGTAGGAGCAAATCCCCATAGCAAACCTCTCCTGCTCTGGACAGTTCCTGACATGGACAGAGGTGTCAGCAGAGAGCACTGTGGACAGACAGAAAGGAAATTCAAAATGAAAAGAACTTCCTGTGGAGCAAACAGCAGCTGATAAGTACTGGTAGGATTAAGATTTTTAAATAGAAGTAATTTACAAATCTGTTTCACTTTCTGGCATCAGTTGATAAAAAAAAAAAAAAAAAATGTTTTCCAGCGGAGTACCCCTTTAAAACCTCACAGTGGTGGTAATAGATCCTCCATCCTACCTATTCCAGCCAGGTCTTATACCAAATATAACTAGTCTGGGATCCCAGCTCCGTAGTGTCAGGCAGTGATGCAGATTTGCTTATGTTGTGTCTGATAGAGATGCATTATAACTATTATTACTGTGGTTTATGAAATTACAGCGTTCATCAAATCTAGATATAAACAAGGCGGGAGCGCTCCGTCATTACTCCGAACAGACAATCCGGCAGATGATGAGGCCACTTTATAGTACAATGGAGGCAAATTACAGCAGCACAATGCCTCCAGTCCCAGCCATGGCAGCGTTTACCCTCATGTATTATTGCTGTTCAGCCCGTAGGACAGGGGTGGGGAACCTTTTTATCAACTTAAAGGGGTTCTCCGGTGCTTAGACATCTTATCCCCTATCCATCTTATCCCCTATTAGCTTAGAGTCCCGCCGCTGGGGACCCCCGTGATCTTGCACGCGGCACCCCGATTGTAATCAGTCCTTGGAGTGTGTTCGCTCCGGGCCTGATTACCGGCGACCACAGGGCCGGCGGCGTGTGATGTCACGCCTCCGCCCCCGTGTAATGTCAGGCTCCACCCCTCATTGCAAGCCTACAATCGGGGTGCCGCGTGCAAGATCACAGGGGTCCCCAGCGGGGGTCACCTTTGGATAGGGGAATAAGATGTCTAAGCACCGGAGAACCCCTTTAAAGATTAGCCGCTACATTTGGTCAAACATTTAATTAGCTTGTCACTAATGAAATGGCAGGAGTGGCTTCTCTTTGGGGATGTATGCCAGTATCGATCATGTTGCTACTGCAACTGCTCCCCCCCCCCCCCATGTTCACCTTTGCCCCCCCCCCCCCCTGCAGTGTAACCGCCATCTTCTCTTGCTTCTAAGCCAAAGACAGCTTTTTCCTCCAACCACTAGAGGTCGGGAGCATCTTTAGCTTCGGGAACCCTCATAATGACGTCTATCGCCACCAGAGGAAGAGATTCCTCCAGCCTCAAGTGGCTGCAGGCATGATGCTGCATGCGGCCTAGAGGCCTCAAAGCCTAGGACCCGCTAGGACACCTGTGCCACAGACCGTGCACAGACATTTTGGGGGGCAGGGGCTGAACTGGAAATAAGGACACTTCTCATAATTATCTAGAAATGGCCACATTATATTGACGGACTCCCCAGCACAGCCCAGGGAACTTTTTAGGAGGGACATCAAAAGGACAGGGGCTCAAGCCCCCTTTCTAGTCAACCTGTACACGTCCTGCAGGTTCTCGTGGCACTTTGAACCAAGCCACTGGCGGGTCGTACAGAAGGATGTTGTGGACCTTATACGGCCAGCGGGCCATGACATTCCCTTCCCCTGCTCCAGGTAAAGAAATAAGAGACTCTGGAGAAGTTCCGAACTGTCACTAATATGCGTTATGTTGTTCATGATAAATACCAGTCAAAGCCAATGTAGGTGCCAGATATAAAAATTTCGGATGGCCCTAGAAAAAATATATTTTACTTACTTACAAGGACAGAAAACCTCACAGAAGACATCGGTACCATTTTGGGGAATATACAACTTTTCTGTAAATTTTTAGTCGGATAAATGAGAAACAACAAAGTGCTATTTAATGTGGTATTTTATCATACAGCTTGGTATGCATACCGTCATAATGGAAACATTTTTTAAAATAAAAATGGAATTTTTAAAAATTATTTATTAATAATAAAAAATGATTATAATTTTTTTTTTACTTTTTGTTTAACTATAGTCCAAGTGCTGTAACTGAACATGCGATTCTGATTGTTTCTATATCACGTTGTAATACTTGGGTTGTGGAATGTGTTATGCCCGTCAGTGTTTTACTGACAGAATGTTAGGTCTCTAAAAGACTTCTGTACATGGCAGACCTGGGGGCCATTGTAAGGCTTTCTGCTGTTGTGGAAAGCCATTAGTACATTGTTTCCCAACCAGGGTGCCTTCAGCTATTGCAAAACTACAACTCCCAGCATGCCCAGACAGCCAAAGGCTGTCTGGGCATGCTGGGAGTTGTGGTTTTGCAACAGCTGGAGGCACCCTGGTTGGGAAACACTGCATTAGTACTTAGCAATGTGTAGGGTGACAGATGGAGCCCCCTCCCTTTGTCTTTGTCTGACTGCTCAGTTGCTGTTGACCATGGCATGTAAGGAGTTAAAGGGGTACTCCCGTGGAAAACTTTTTTTTTTTTTTTTTTTAAATCAACTGGTGCCAGAATATTAAACAGATTTGTAAATGACTTCTGTTAAAAAATCTTAATCCTTCCAGTACTTTTTAGGGGCTGTATACTACAGAGGAAATGCTTATCTTTTTAGATTTCTCTGATGTCATGACCACATTGCTCTCTGCTGACTTCTGCTGTCCTTTTTAAGAACTGTCCAGAGCAGGAGAAAATCCTCATAGCAAACATATGCTGCTCTGGACAGTTCCTAAAAAGGACAGCAGAGGTCAGCAGAGAGCACTGTCGTCAGGACATCAGAGAAATCTAAAAAGATAAGCATTTCCTCTGTAGTATACAGCCCCTAAAAATTACTGGAAGGATTAAGATTTTTAAATAGAAGTCATTTACAAATCTGTTTAACTTTCTGGCACCAGTTGATTTAATTAAAAAAAGTTTTCCACGGGAGTACCCCTTTAAACAGCCAGGATCAGAGTTATCTGCTATACCTGCTATTAGAGCAGGAGACATCTGTACTGTATAGTACATCTGACACCCACAAGTGATGGTGCAGTTCCTATTCCGCATTAGGTGCATAGCTGCTATGATGTAATAGAATGTCACAGGGTGAGAAGGGGTTAATAAAAGTGCCATAGTCCATCATTAAAGGGGTACTCCACTGGAAAACTGTTTTTTTTTTTTTCATCAACTGGTGCCAGAAAGTTAAACAGATTTGTAAATTACTTCTATTAAAAAAATCTTTATCCTTCCAGTACTTATCAGCTGCTGTATGCTCCACAGGAAGTTATTTTCTTTTTGAATTTCCTTTCTGTCTGACCACAGTGCTCTCTGCTGACACTTCTGTTCATTTTAGGAACTGTCCAGAGCAGGAGAGGTTTACTATGGGGAGTTGCTCCTGCTCTGGACAGTTCCTAAAATGAACAGAGGTGTCAGCAGAGAGCACTGCGGTCAGACAGAAAGGAAATTCAAAAAGAAAATAACTTTCTGTGGAGCATAGAACAGCTGATAAGTACTGGAAGAATAAAGATTTTTTTTTGTTAAATTACAGCGAATTGTCCAGCTGCCATCAACTATACCGACAAGGTGGAAGTGCTCTATTGTTCAGGGCTGGCCTTACGTTGGATGATGCCCTTTATGGTACTACCTGTTAGCGTTAGCACCACCTATATGGTGTCGGGTCATGCAGTGTTCAAATAGCTATACCATACAATGTGTTATTATAATGACCATACAGTACAGTGCCCAAGTATCAGTGCCTTATGTTGGCCAAATAACCCTTTCACATAGTTACCTAAATATCAATGCAATGCAGCAGTGAAATTGTCATAAACAGCAAAAAAATATTACTGTACAGCGCATAAATAACAGTGCCGCACAAAGATAAAAGTACTATACAGTAATCAAATAATACTACCATACAGTGTTCAAATACTACCACCTCACAGTGCTCAAATAATACTACCATACAGTGCTCAAATACTACCACCCCATAGTGTTTAAATAATACTACCACACAATGCCGAAATACTACCATTACACAGTGCTCAAAATATACTACCATACAGTGCTCAAAATATACTACCATACAGTGCTAAAATACTACCGTTACACAGTGCTCAAATTATACTACCATACAGTGCTAAAATAATACCAACATACAGAGCTCAAATAATGCTTCCATACAGTGCTAAAATTATACCGACATACAGAGCTCTCTAACAATACTGCCATAGAGTGCTCAAATACTACGACCAGACTGTGCTCAAATAATTCAACCATACAGCTCAAATACTACTACCACACAGTGCTCAAATAATTCCACCATACAGCTCAAATAATACTACCACACAGTGCTCAAAATATACTACCATACAGTGCTAAAATAATACCAACATACAGAGCTCAAATAATGCTTCCATACAGTGCTAAAATTATACCGACATACAGAGCTCTCTAACAATACTGCCATAGAGTGCTCAAATACTACGACAACACTGTGCTCAAATAATTCAACCATACAGCTCAAATAATACTAGCACACAGTGCTCAAATAATACTACCACACAGTGCTCAAATACTACGACCACACTGTGCTCAAGTAATTCCACCATACAGCTCAAATAATACTACCACACAGTGCTCAAATAATACTACCACACAGTGCTCAAATAATTCCACCATACAGCTCAAATAATACTACCACACAGTGCTCACATAATACTACCACACAGTGCTCAAATAATTCAACCATACAGCTCAAATAATACTACCACACTGTGCTCAAATAATTCAACCATACAGCTCAAATAATACTACCACACAGTGCTCAAATAATTCCACCATACACCTCAAATAATACTACCACACAGTGCTCAAATAATACTACCACACAGTGCTCAACTAATTCCACCATACAGCTCAAATAATACTACCACACAGTGCTCAAATAATACTACCACACAGTGCTCAAATAATACTACCACACAGTGCTCAAATAATTTCACCATACAGCTCAAATAATACTACCACACAGTGCTCAAATAATACTAGAACACAGTGCTCAAATACTACCACCGCACCGTGCTCAACTAATTCCACCATACAGTTCAAATAAAACTACCACACAGTGCTCAAATACTACCATACAGTGCTAAGATAATACCAACATACAGGCCTCTAATAACACTGTCATACAATGTTCAAATTCTACCACCACACAGTTCTCAAATAATACCAACATACAGATCTCAAGCATTACCCCTGTAAAGTTCCTTAAAGGGGTATTCTGGATATATAAAATATTTTATATAGTCTTGGGCCTGCTTTAACCCCTTTGCGACCCATGGAGGTTCTAGTCTGTCATGATGCTGCTAAGGGTGTATGGAGCAGGATCCCGATGTGGTCCCATAGGTACAAAGTATAATGGGTACCGCAAAACAGAGCCCTATTGAAAGGCGAGAAAGAAAAGCAAAAGTGCAAGAACGAAGGAACTGTCCAGAACAGGAGCAAATCCCCATAGAAAACCTCTCCTGCTCTGGACAGCTCCTGACATGGACAGAGGTGGCAGCAGAGAGCACTGTGGTCAGACTGAAAAGAACTACACAACTTCCTGTGAAGCATACAACAGCTGATAAGTCCTGGAAGGATTAATATTTTTAAATAGAAGTAATTTACAAATCTGTATAACTGTATAATGTGGTGAGGGTGTGATGAGGGCAGATGGAATGACCCTAGGGGCAGATGGCATTAACACCTTGTGTTCGTGACGTCTCTGCACCACCCAAAGGTATACCGCTGGATCCTGGGCTAGGCACAGGGGCAAATAATGACCCTGACGCCAAGTTACGGAACAATGGCAGCTTTACTGAGGCAGACAGATGTAACAGTCTTTACAGCTCAGTTAGGCCCAAGTCAGACAGGTGTAACAGCCTATAAAGCTTGGCTAGGACCTTAGGGCTTGCTGGGACTTATTTGCTTGGACAATTTGGATGCAGGTCACACTGACTTGAGACAGGATGACTTGGACTGACTTGACTATGACTGGCTTCACCCCTTCTGTAGCTTACCAGGCTTTGACTTGACCTGTGGGGCAATGGACTTGAGAATCCGTGGCTGCTTGACCGACTTTAGGCCCCTGGACTCCAGACACCTAGGACTTGACCTCACTGCAACTCAACATACAAGAGAGTAAGAGAGTGAGCTAGCTCCTCCCAGGGCTTATATGGGGGAGACTAGGAGTGGTCCCATAGGTCACCTTTAGGTCACATGGTCACTGATACCTCACTGGGTTACAATCACATGACAACTGTTCTTAAAGCTATAACACATTTTAGGTATAATACATATAACAGACATACAAATGAATAGACAATGGAACAGGTGCAGGAGGGGGGGGGGGGGGGGGGGGGGGCGGTGTGCCAGGACACACTGTATGGAGTAGGGATCGACCGATATCGTTTTTTTAGGGCCGATACCGATAATCGGTGGAGGTTAGGGCCGATAGCCGATAACTTATACTGATATTCCGGTATAAGTTATCGGCTATTTATCCCCCCGCGACAACGCTGCAGATCACCCCTACCTGTCAGGGTGGTCCGGGCCATCCTCCCTTCCTGTAGTGTCCGGCGGCATTCCGGGTGGAGGGTGAACCGGTCTGGGCTGTCCTTCTTCTCCAGGGGTCATCTTCTCCACTCCGGGCAGGCTCCGGCCTAGTACGCAGCATAGAGGCCGCTGTGCAGTGACGCCCGTGCGCAGCGACGCACCTGACGTCACAGCGTAGCGGCGTCTATGCAGCGTACTAGGCCGGAGCCTGCCCGGAGTGGAGAAGATGACCCCCGGAGAAGGACAGCCCGGACCGGTTCACCCTCCACCCGGAATGCCGCCGGACACTACAGGAAGGAAGGATGGATGGGCCGGACCACCCCCATTACGGGTAAGTTAAATTTTTCTTATTGACTGGTAGTATGGAGGGTGGGGGAGGGGCCCGAACGGTATAGCCGTATGGGCAAAAATCCATACCGGTATACCGCCCAGCACTACGGTGGGGGGTGCGACGCGGTGCGGTCGGTCGGGGCGGTCGCGGTGCGGTGGGGGTGGTGCGGGGGGTGGGGCATTATCGGCTTACCGGCAAGGTAATTGCCGATACCGATAATGTCCAAAATCGTGATTATCGGCCGATAATATCAGCCATACCGATAATCGGTCGATCCATAGTATGGAGGCTGCCTGACAGGGCAGCAAGGGTACAGGGGTGCAACTCCTGTACTAGGCCACCACAATAAAAAAAAATTCCACCGGAGTACCCCTTTTAAGGGGATAATTGATTGGCTGAGCAGTCCTTCTTGGAAGTATCAAGCACCATATATAAAAAAAAAATTACTTATCCAAAATACCCTTTTAAATAATACCACCATACAGTGCAATACCGACAAACTGTAACCACATAACAGTTGCATACATACACTGTATGGTCACAAGCCCCAGGTTAGTGGTCTCAAACTGTGGCCCTCCAGATGTTGCAAAACTTCAACTCCCAGCATGCCCGGACAGCCAACGGCTGTCCGGGCATGCTGGGAATTGAAGTTTTGCAACATCTGGAGGGCCACAGTTTGTGACCACTGCCTTAGGTGCTATACATTTGGGATGCCCCCTTTTGGTGACTCTGCTACAACACGTGTGTGAATTATTTTAATATTATGGATAAAAAGATTGTTTTATTTCCTACTCCCAGGAATATTCCGAACAGCCTCATGGGGTAAGAAAGTGTCTGTTTGTTGTAAAATTATTGAATACTAAAACTTTATTTAACATTGTTTGCGAATAAAAAAATTTAAAAAATACAGTTTTCCAGTTAAAATTTACATCAAAAGTTGAGTCGCTTTGTGATCACATTGGTTTCCAGATTTTGGGGTAACTTGATTTCTTCTCTATTCATACCCAAAGCTAAAATTCTACTGGTCTCTATAGAACACTGCATTGTGCGAGCTCAGGAAACAGTTCGGCCTTATCTGTTCCATGATGGGAGCTGTAGTAGAAGAGACGGCTTCTGCTGGGGAAGTGGGCGGCATTGCGCCCCCATCCCCTGCCGGTTCTATGATTTGCACTGTAGAATTTTAAAACCCCGCCGGGAGCGCTGAATGGCCACTCGGTGCCGGCCAACCAGGGCTCCCGGTGGGGGATTTGAAAGTATAGTGAAAGTATAAGTCAGTATATACACCGCAGGGGAGTGGAGCATGCCGCCCACTTTCCAGGTTAATAATTTGGGATTGCAGCGGGTCTCAGAACTGTGACTAGATGCGATCAATTCCTCAGCCCCTGAACTACTACCCCCAACATGGAACAGACTCTGTTCCATGATAGGAGTAGTAGTACCAGCGCTACAGTAGTCTCCCTAGCCATCTGTAGATTCCCACAGCCGGGGGAACTACTACTCCCATCAGGGAAACCAGTCGGTTCTATGATTGGAGTAGTAGTAATCCCTGGCTGCGGGGATCTGTGGAAAAAAAAAGAAAAAAAAAAAAGATTTTATTAATCTAAACAGTTTTAGTTCGTGCGGATTCCGTGCGCGACTTCCGTAAAAAATGGGCACAAAGTCTTCCCCATTGACTTCTATGGGATTCCACAGCCGAAGTCCGAAAAAATATAAGACCTATGTTTTTTCCGGAGCATGGGAAACTGAATTTCTGCAGTGGAATTCTGCATGTGGAAATTCTGCTGTGTGAATGTCAGTGTGGAATCCCATTAAAGGGGTATTCCAGGAAAAAACTTTTTTTTATATATCAACTGGCTCCAGAAAGTTAAACAGATTTGTAAATTACTTCTATTAAAAAATCTTAATCCTTTCAGTACTTATGAGCTGCTGAAGTTAAGGTTGTTCTTTTCTGTCTAAGTGCTCTCTGATGACACATGTCTCAAGAATCGCCCAGTTTAGAAGAGGTTTTCTATGGGGATTTACTTCTAAATTGGGCGGTTCCCGAGATACGTGTCATCAGAGAGCACTTAGACAGAAAAGAACAACTCAACTTCAGAAGCTCATAAGTACTAAAAGGATTAAGATTTTTTAACAGAAGTAATTTACAAATCTGTTTACCTTTCTGGAGCCAGTTGATATATAAAAAAAAGTTTTATTGTCCATTAACCCCTTTAAGGTTAATGGGCAATAAATTCCCACAGAATTCCATGCAGAAAATTCACTGGAAATCCTGCACGGCTTTTCCACAAGGCGGAAATTCTGCCTATCTGCATGAATTTGGCAGCCGCATAGATTTTCAGCAGTATTCCGCAGTTTTATAACATTTGCGGAAACGGTGCAGCATTTGTACGGAAATTTCCGCACAAATTCTGCGTGATTAGAAGAGAGCCTTCTTAAATAGAACAGTCAAAATTCATGCATATTTTGCACAGAATCTGCATGCATACCACATGCATTCCGTGCAAATTCCACACAAATTCGTCAGAAATCAAGCCCCATTGACTTCAATGGGATTCCGCAGCCAAAGACCTGACATATTTTTCAGTACCGCGGAATGCGGGATTTCCGCAGTGGAACGCTTGCTGCGGAAATTCTGCTGTGTGAATATCCTTGCAGAATCCCATTTAAGTTAACGGGCGATAAATTTAGGCGTAATTCCATGCTAAAAATGAATGCAGAATTTCTGCTGTGTGAACGCGGCCTTAGAGCTTAGCTATTAGGTGACATGGCTGACAGCACTGTGCAGCTCAACTGTTGTCTGTTTCCAAGGGCGACCAGCAGAATTTTAAAATCAGCTTTGATTAGACCTAAGGAAAAGACAAATGTAAAGTCATTGATACTAAAATAGTGCAACAAAGTATCTGAAATATGACTCAACCTTTTATGTAGATTTGAACGGTGAAATGTTATTAGTGGTGAACCTTCCCCTTTGTAGTATCATCATGTATTAGGTCTTAAAGGGGTACTCTGCCCTTAGACATCTTAACCCCTATCCAAAGCATAGGGGATAAGATGTCTGATCGTGGTGGGGGGGTCCCGCAGCTGGGACCCCTGTGATCTCTGTGCAGCACCCGCCATGCTGGGTGCGGGCTGCAGGGGTCATGACCTCATGGCCACGCCCCTCGTGTCGTCACGCTACACCACCTCAATGCAAGTCTATGGGAGGGGGCATGACGACCGTCACGCCCCCTCCCATAGACTTGCATTGAGGGGGTGTGACGAGACATCACGACCCCTGTCGCCCAATCCAAACGTTGGGAACAAAATGTTCTGAATGCTCGGGCAGCGGAGTACCCCTCAAATTCTGTGGTGCATACCCCATTGTGGGAGATGTAGTGTTAGCATCAGACACTGAGCAGTAGTCTAAAGACATTAAATTTAAAGAGTTTGCACCAGCAGCGTGTAGGTGAGCGTATGTGTGTCTGTGCGTATAGCGGGGTCCTCTGTGACATCTATACCCTCTGCTATATATAAGCTGCTAGCAAGCAATGGATATCATTCATGGTGGTCTGTAGTGGATCTCTCAGAGGGTCAAATATCACTATGAGCTCATGTAATTCTGTATTTTGTGTTATATTTCTGCTTTGGCCCTCACCCTAATATGTACTGCATGACATCATCAATTCACGCTTATTACAAGTATGATGCTAAGCCGTGTTATATGTGCATGTGCATTTTGTTTTATGTAATAAACGTGGTTTCTGTATGAAAGTTATTGTAACACTAAATATATTGCATGTAAAACTAAGCTCCCCTTATTAAATTGTAGAAAAACCGGAGCAATGTCGCTGTTTCCCGACATCTGCCTAGGCCTATCCAGAGATGTATAAAGTCTGCTCAATAATCACAAGAATATAACTACTATAATACTGCTCCTATATACAAGAATATAACTACTATAATGCTGCCTCCTATATATAAGAATATAACTATTATAATACTGCCCCTATATACAAGAATATAACTACTATAATACTGCTCCTATATACAAGAATATAACTACTATAATACTGCCCCTATATACAAGAATATAACTACTATAATACTGCTCCTATATACAAGAATATAACTACTATAATACTGCCCCTATATACAAGAATATAACTACTATAATACTGCCTCCTATATACAAGAATATAACTACTATAATACTGCTCCTATGTACAAGAATATAACTACTATAATACTGCTCCTATATACAAGAATATAACTACTATAATACTGCCTCCTATATATAAGAATATAACTACTATAATACTGCTCCTATATACAAGAATATAACTACTATAATACTGCTCCTATATACAAGAATATAACTACTATGATACTGCTCATATATACAAGAATATAACTACTATAATACTGCTCCTATATACAAGAATATAACTACTATAATACTGCCTCCTATATCCAAGAATATAACTATTATAATACTGCTCCTATGTAGAAGAATATAACTACTATAATACTGCCTCCTATATACAAGAATATAACTACTATAATACTGCCCCATGTACCAGAATATAACTACTATAATACTGCTCCTATGTAGAAGAATATAACTACTATAATACTGCTCCTATATACAAGAATATAACTATTATAATACTGCTCCTATGTAGAAGAATATAACTACTATAATACTGCTCCTATATACAATAATATAACTACTATAATACTGCCTCCTATATACAAGAATATAACTACTATAATACTGCTCCTATATACAAGAATATAACTATTATAATACTGCTCCTATGTAGAAGAATATAACTACTATAATACTGCTCCTATATACAATAATATAACTACTATAATACTACTCCTATATACAAGAATATAACTACTATAATACTGTTCCTATATACAAGAATATAACTACTATAATACTGTTCCTATATACAAGAATATAACCACTATAATACTGCTCCTATATACAAGAATATAACTACTATAATACTGTTCCTATATACAAGAATATAACCACTATAATACTGCTCTTATATACAAGAATATAACTACTATAATACTGCTCCTATATACAAGAATATAACTACTATAATACTGCTCCTACATACAAGAATATAACTACTATAATACTGCTCCTATATACAAGAATATACCTACTATAATACTGCTCCTATATACAAGAATATAACTACTATAATACTGCTCCTATATGCAAGAATATATCTACTATAATACTGCCCCCTATATACAAGAATATAACTACTATAATACTGCTCCTATATACAAGAATATAACTACTATAATACTGCTCCTATATACAAGAATATATCTACTATAATACTGCTCCTATATACAAGAATATATCTACTATAATACTGCCCCCTATATACAAGAATATAACTACTATAATACTGCTCCTATATACAAGAATATAACTACTATAATACTGCTCCTATATACAAGAATATATCTACTATAATACTGCTCCTATATACAAGAATATAACTACTATAATACTGCTCCTATATACAAGAATATAACTACTATAATACTGCTCCTATATACAAGAATATAACTACTATAATACTGCTCCTATATACAAGAATATAACTACTATAATACTGCTCCTATATACAAGAATATAACTACTATAATACTGCTCCTATATACAAGAATATAACTACTATAATACTGCCTCCTATATACAAGAATATAACTACTATAATACTGCTCCTATATACAAGAATATAACTGCTATAATACTGCTCCTATGTAAAAGAATATAACTAGTATAATATATATTTAAATACCCCTTTAAATCCACATTCTTTCCCTAACAAGAAGCAAAAAGTGTCTCACATATTAGATGTGGTGAGCAGGATGTTTTTATGGTGCAAATGACAATAGTTAATCTGCCCCCCTGTGTTTTCCTTCTCCTGTATGCCGCACGGTTTCGCTGCATGTCTTTCCCGCATCACATGACCAGTGCACGCTGCTGTCTTGGTGTCTTGTTATTGACCTGTTATTATAGTCTTTGTGTTTCCTCTCATTTTTACATTTGTCTACTTTTTCGGACACGTACAGGACCCTGCAGTGGGACACTGATCCTTCCGTTTTGCAGCTTCATTCAGAGTCTGAACTCGGGTACGTTCCAGATTTTGGTTTATTTTTCTGTGTGCAGTAAAGATATTTTAAAAAATCCCATCCGGAGACAGTCAGTAAGATTAAAGTAGAATCAGTCTCCCGTCCACTGGTTGTTAAAGTTATTATAAAATACCTTTTTTTTCCCAAAAACAGCGCCACACCTGTCCTCAGGTTGTGTGTGGTATTACAACTTGGCTCTATTGACTTCTATGGACTTGAGCTGCAGAGCAACACTCAACCTGAGGACTGAAGGATAAAATCAGCAGTTTTTTCCCCCCATTTTTTTTATTTTATAGAGTGTGACGACTTGGACTTCTACCGATTTAATGGCCTTTTAATGTGTTTTCTGTCTAACTGCTCTCTGATGACTCACGTCTCGGGACGTGACATCATCATTGAGCAGTTAGACAGAAAACAATACGAGTCACGCTCCGCTCACGGTCACGCTCCGCTCATGACATCACGGCCACGCCCCCACAATGCAAGTCTATGGGAGGGGGCGTGACCTCCCATAGACTTGCATTGAGGGTGTGTGGCCGTGATGTCACGAGCGTGGCTGTGATGTCACGAGCGGGGCGTGGCCGCAGGGCGGAGATCGCGGGGGTCCTCAGCGGCAGGATCCCCGCCACGATCAGACATCTTATTCCCTACCCTTTGGATAGGGGATAAGATGTCTAGGGGCGGAGTACCCCTTTAACTATGACAGAGCATAGACATATAAGATCTTGAGTCAAATGACACATTCAGCTCTGCTACATCTGTAACGTTATTGAGCAGTTTTAAATACCATCCTATGTATCATCCCGCGGTCTCCTCTATGTCACTGACCTCTATCCCATCCCATGCCTTGGTACATTGATATATTGATTATATTTATTATTTTGCTTTCTTCTCCATAGACGGAGGACAATTAAACTTGGCGTCTCGAAGATCACACAGGTGGATTTCCTGCCCCGGGAGGTTGTGTCATATTGTAAGGAGACTCAGACACCGGTGACCACCCACCAGGCTGAAGGTGACGTTATCTGCCACCATTTCTTTACCACATCTGACTAGAAAATGACACTGTCTAATGACAGGAAGCTACACTGCATCTAGGGGCCCTCAATGCTAAGGATAGACAGTAGTGACACTAGAGGATAGACAATAGAGACACTAGAGGATAGACAATAGAGACACTAGAGGATAGACAGTAGTGACACTTGAGGATAGAAAGTAGAGACACTAGAGGATAGACAATAGAGACACTGGAGGATAGACAGTAGAGACACTAGAGGATAGACAATAGAGACACAAGAGGATAGACAGTAGTGACACTAGAGGATAGACAATAGAGACACTAGAGGATAGACAATAGAGACACTAGAGGATAGACAGTAGTGACACTAGAGGATAGAAAGTAGAGACACTAGAGGATAGACAATAGAGACACTAGAGGATAGACAGTAGTGACACTAGAGGATAGAAAGTAGAGACACTAGAGGATAGACAATAGAGACACTAGAGGATAGACAGTAGTGACACTAGAGGATAGACAATAGAGACACTGGAGGATAGACAGTAGAGACACTGGAGGATAGACAGTAGAGACACTAGAGGATAGACAATAGAGACACAAGAGGATAGACAGTAGTGACACTAGAGGATAGACAATAGAGACACTAGAGGATAGACAATAGAGACACTAGAGGATAGACAGTAGTGACACTAGAGGATAGAAAGTAGAGACACTAGAGGATAGACAATAGAGACACTAGAGGATAGACAATAGAGACACTAGAGGATAGACAGTAGAGACACTAGAGGATAGACAGTAGAGACACTGGAGGATAGACAATAGTGACACTGGAGGATAGACAATAGTGACACTGGAGGATAGACAATAGTGACACTGGAGGATAGACAATAGTGACACTGGAGGATAGACAGTAGAGACACTAGAGGATAGGCAATAAAGACATTAGAGGATAGACAGTAGAGACACTAGAGGATAGACAATAGTGACACTGGAAGATAGACAGTAGTGACACTAGAGGATAGATGGTAGTGACACTAGAGGATAGATAGTAGAGACACTAGAGGAATGACAGTAGAGACACTGGAGGATAGACAGTAGTGACACTAGAGGATAGACAGTAGTGACACTAGAGGATAGACAGTAGTGACACTAGAGGATAGACAGTAGAGACACTGGAGGATAGACAGTAGAGACACTGGAGGATTGACAGTAGTGACACTGGAGGATTGACAGTAGTGACACTGGAGGATTGACAGTAGTGACACTGGAGGATTGACAGTAGTGACTTCAGAGGATAGACAGTAGTGACTTCAGAGGATAGACAGTAGAGACACTAGAGGATAGACAGTAGAGACACTAAAGGAATGACAGTAGAGACACTGGAGGATAGACAGTAGTGACACTAGAGGATAGACAGTAGTGACACTAGAGGATAGACAGTAGAGACACTGGAGAATTGACAGTAGTGACACTAGAGGATAGACAGTAGAGACACTGGAGGATAGACAGTAGATACACTGGAGAATAGACAGTAGTGACACTGGAGGATTGACAGTAGTGACACTGGAGGATAGACAGTAGTGACACTGGAGGATAGACAGTAGTGACACTGGAGGATAGACTAGTGACTTCAGAGGATTGACAGTAGAGACACTGGAGGATAGACAGTAGTGACTTCAGAGGATAGACAGTAGAGACACTGGAGGATAGACAGTAGAGACACTGGAGGATAGACATTAGAGACATTAGAGGATAGACATTAGAGACATTAGAGGATAAACAGTAGAGACAGTAGAGGATAGACAGTAGAGACAGTAGAGGATAGACAGTAGAGACACTGGAGGATAGACAGTAGAGACACTGGAGGATAGACAGTAGAGACACTGGAGGATAGATAGTAGTGACTTCAGAGGATACACAGTAGAGACAATGGAGAATAGACAGTAGAGAAGTAGAGACACTAGAAGATTGACAGTAGTGACTTCAGAGGATAAACAGTTGAGACCCTGGAAGATAGACAGTAGTGACTTCAGAGGATAGACAGTAATGACTGTAGAGGATAGACAGTAATGATAATGGAGGATAGACAGTAGTGACATTGGAGGATAGACAGTAGAGACACTGGTGCTTATGGACAGTGCAGATCATGGTAGGATAAACAATAGAGACATTGGGGGGACAGACAATAGAGATATTGGAGGACAAACAGTAGAGCTACTGGAGGATAGACAATAAAAATAATGGAGGATAGACAGTAGTAGACAATCGATACACTGGAGGATAGATAGGAATGACACTATAGGACGATTAGTAGAGATACCAGAGGATAGACAGTAGAGAAGCTAGGGAATAGACAGTAGAGACACTGAAGGATAGACAGTAATGACATTATAGGAAACATAGTAGAGATACCATAGTAGAGATAGTAGAGGAACTCTAGAATAATTAGTAGAGATACTATAGGATAGAGAGTAGAGATACTATTGGATAGATAGAGATACTAAACAGTAGAAAAGAGAGAGAATAGACAGTAAAGACATTTGAGGATAAACAGTAGAGAAACTGGAGGATAGACAGCAGAGATAATATAGAATAATTAGTAGATATACTAGAGGATAGTAGAGATACAATAGGATAGGCAGTAGAGAAGCTAGAGGATAGACAGTAGAGATAATCGAGAATAGATAGAATAGAAGCTAGAGGATAGACAGTAGAGATAATAGAGGACAGATAGAGATATTAGAGGATAGACAGTATAGATACAATAGGATAGGCAGTAGAGATATTAGAGGATAGATAGTAGAAATACTAGAGAAAAGACAGTAGAGATATAAGAGGATAGATAGTAGAGATATTAAAGGATAGATAGTAGAGATATTAGAGAAAAGATAGTAGAGATATTAAAGGATAGATAGTAGAGATATTAGAGGATAGATAGTAGAGATATTAAAGGATAGATAGTAGAGATATTAGAGAAAAGATAGTAGAGATATTAAAGGATAGATAGTACAGATATTAGAGGATAGATAGTAGAGATATTAGAATATAGACAGTAGATATATTAGAGGATAGATAGTAGATATTCTATGGGATACACAGTGGAGACACTGAAGGATTGATGGTAGAGATATTATAGGACAGGCAAAAGAGATACCAGAGAATAAAGAGTATAGATATTATAGGCAGCATAGACATAAGGGGATGGGGGGCAGACAGAAAAGTCTATGGGGAGTAGACAGCAATGGGACATAAACAATAGAGAGACCGGAGAAAAGAGACAGAGCGACATTAGATCATATGAACACTGAGTATTTCTGTACAGTAGAGACACTAAAGAGGATAAACAATATGAAATAATAATAGAAACAATATGAAATAATATCCTCTATGTGAGAACATAGTTTTCCTATTACACATTCCATCCGGATATACAGATTTGATGGCGTTGATTATTTCTCCGGGGCTTTTCCTTCTCTCTCTTTAATAATATAATGTCATATAATATAATACGCTCACTTCATGTTCACAGATGATAAATTAGGACATGACGCGGGTTCTGATCTCCGCTTGTGATGTCAGGATGAAGTGATAATTGAATTAGGAAGAACCTAGTAATGGAAACTCTGATTCTGTTCTTTACATTGCTCATGTTTCTGACACATTTCTGTATTGTAATGATGAATGTTTACCTGTAGATGGCAGCAGAGCTCTTAAGAACACAAATAGGCTATGCTAAGAATTACAAATATAAAAGGCAATTTACACTGCACAGTTTAAAGGGGTATTCCAGGATTTTTTTTTTATTTGACTATGCTATAGGGGCCGTAAAGTTTGTGTAGTTCATAATATAGTGTCTGTATCTGTATTTAATGGTGGTCTCGCAATTCTTATGTGATCTTTGCCCCAGTATTTATTTTTAACAGCATACAAAATGGCTGTTGTCTCAGGTTTTTCTAGGTTGCAGTGCGGCCCAAGACATTACATCATTAGTCAGCAACCCTGGTCGTAAAACACTGGTCTTTTGTTCACAGCACAGCATGGTAGGCAGCTCACCTGTGCTTCAATAGGTGGGGATATTGATGTGTGGGAGGGAGAAAAGTGACCTCACACTTACAAACAAGGAATCCTGGGACTTGTAGTTGGCGGGAGGGAACTCCAACAGGAAATAGCCATTTCACAAAATGATAGCAGCATCATTATAGTGGACTCACAACCAGGCCATTTAGCCCCATAACAAGCACGGATTCCTCCCATGTCCATTACTGTCTGGCAGGTAAGTACTAAAATCACCTTATGGTGGAGAACCCCTTTAAAGGAGGAATTCAACTTCACCGACATCGCCTACTCATAGCTAAGTGAGACCACTGTACAGGAGAGAAGTCAGTGCATGCCTGAATGCTGCCCCTGCTTCATATGTGACTGGGGGGCCCCAGGACAAATGAGGGGCCACAACAAGGCATACAATAAGGGGAGGTCTGGGGGTGCATTGTGGAGACAACTAATACCATACAGAATGGGTGCCCTCTGCTGAGCTGACAGGGAACCATTCTACAAATGGGATCGAGCAGAGCTGCAGGGTAAAGCATGAGGTGAGACCATAAGGCTATGTTCACACCATGGAATGTCCGCAGGGAAAATTTCTGTACCAGTCAACAAGTTTAATGTTTTTGCAGATGCCGGAATAAGGATTTCCGTGGCAGATGTTGCTGCCGTGGAAATTCTGCCGTGTGAACAGAGCAGCAGCGTCCCATTGAAATCAATAGGACTCTGCTGCGGAATGTCCACGCGGAATATTCATGCACAATTCCACAAGGACATTCTGCTGTGTGAATATAGCCCAAGCCTGAGCTCCTTATGGTAATAAAAGGGTTACCTTTTGCTGTCAGATATAATGTTGAGACTAACCTTCTCCCGTGTGTTTTATGGATCTTCTATAAAAGGGGTACTCCAGTGGAAAAACATTTTTTAAAGCAACTGGTGCCAGAAAGTTCAACAAATTTGTAAATGACTTCTGTTTAAAAATCTTAATCCTTCCAGTACTTATCAGGTGCTGTAGGAAAGTTGTGGAAAGGCTGGGTTCCTGTGGCAGTGGTCGTGACGTCATGACGCACATGACGTCACACCATGCCCTCTACATTCATGTCTATGGGAGGGGGCGTGAACTATAGGTCTATCTTACTGTCTCTGACTGCTGTTTGGCTGTTTTTTGTCTGGCTCTACAGGACTAATCTCCCACAATGTACATTGGTGGCAGTATTATAGTAGTTATATTCTTGTATATAGGAGCAGTATTATAGTAGTTATATTCTTGTATATAGGAGCAGTATTATAGTAGTTATATTCTTGTATATAGGAGCAGTGTTATAGTAGTTATATTCTTGTATATAGGAGCAGTATTATAGTAGTTATATTCTTGTATATAGGAGCAGTATTATAGTAGTTATATTCTTGTATATAGGAGCAGTGTTATAGTAGTTATATTCTTGTATATAGGAGCAGTATTATAGTAGTTATATTCTTGTATATAGGAGCAGTATTATAGTAGTTATATTCTTGTATATAGGGGCAGTATTATAGTAGTTATATTCTTGTATATAGGAGCAGTATTATAGTAGTTATTTTCTTGTACATAGGAGCAGTATTATAGTAGTTATATTCTTGTATATAGGAGCAGTATTATAGTAGTTATATTCTTGTATATAGGAGCAGTATTATAGTAGTTATATTCTTGCATATAGGAAGCAGTATTATAGTAGTTATATTCTTGTATATAGGAAGCAGTATTATAGTAGTGATATTCTTGTATATAGGAGCAGTATTATAGTAGTTATATTCTTGTATATAGGAGCAGTATTATAGTAGTTATATTCTTGTATATAGGAGCAGTATTATAGTAGTTATATTCTTGTATATAGGAGCAGTATTATAGTAGTTATATTCTTGTATATATAGGAGCAGTATTATAGTAGTTATATTCTTGTACATAGGAGGCAGTATTAAAGTAGTTATATTCTTGTATATAGGAGCAGTATTATAGTAGTTATATTCTTGTATATAGGAGCAGTGTTATAGTAGTTATATTCTTGTATATAGGAGCAGTATTATAGTAGTTATATTCTTGTATATAGGAGCAGTATTATAGTAGTTATATTCTTGTATATAGGAGCAGTGTTATAGTAGTTATATTCTTGTATATAGGAGCAGTATTATAGTAGTTATATTCTTGTATATAGGAGCAGTATTATAGTAGTTATATTCTTGTATATAGGGGCAGTATTATAGTAGTTATATTCTTGTATATAGGAGCAGTATTATAGTAGTTATTTTCTTGTACATAGGAGCAGTATTATAGTAGTTATATTCTTGTATATAGGAGCAGTATTATAGTAGTTATATTCTTGTATATAGGAGCAGTATTATAGTAGTTATATTCTTGCATATAGGAAGCAGTATTATAGTAGTTATATTCTTGTATATAGGAAGCAGTATTATAGTAGTGATATTCTTGTATATAGGAGCAGTATTATAGTAGTTATATTCTTGTATATAGGAGCAGTATTATAGTAGTTATATTCTTGTATATAGGAGCAGTATTATAGTAGTTATATTCTTGTATATAGGAGCAGTATTATAGTAGTTATATTCTTGTATATATAGGAGCAGTATTATAGTAGTTATATTCTTGTACATAGGAGGCAGTATTAAAGTAGTTATATTCTTGTATATAGGAGCAGTATTATAGTAGTTATATTCTTGTATATAGGAGGAGTATTATAGTAGTTATATTCTTGTATATAGGAGCAGTATTATAGTAGTTATATTCTTGTATATAGGAGCAGTATTATAGTAGTTATATTCTTGTATATAGGAGCAGAATTATAGTAGTTATATTCTTGTATATAGGAGCAGTATTATAGTAGTTATATTCTTGTATATAGGAGCAGTATTATAGTAGTTATATTCTTGTACATAGGAACAGTATTATAGTAGTTATATTCTTGTATATAGGAGCAATATTATAGTAGTTATATCCTTGTATATAGGAGCAGTATTATAGTAGTTATATTCTTGTATATAGGAGCAGTATTATAGTAGTTATATTCTTGTATATAGGAGGCAGTATTATAGTAGTTATATTCTTGTATATACGAGCAGTATTATAGTAGTCATATTCTTGTATATAGGAGGCAGTATTATAGTAGTTATATTCTTGTATATAGGAGCAGTATTATAGTAGTTATATTCTTGTATATATGAGCAGTATTATAGTAGTTATATTCTTGTATATAGGAGCAGTATTATAGTAGTTATATTCTTGTATATAGGAAGCAGTATTATAGTAGTTATATTCTTGCATATAGGAGCAGTATTATAGTAGTTATATTCTTGTATATAGGAGCAATATTATAGTAGTTATATCCTTGTATATAGGAGCAGTATTATAGTAGTTATAATTTTGTATATAGGAGCAGTATTATAGTAGTCATATTCTTGTATATAGGAGCAGTATTATAGTAGTTATATTCTTGTATATAGGAGGCAGTAATATAGTATCTATATTCTTGTATGTAGGAGCAGTATTATAGTAGTTATATTCTTGTATATAGGAGCAGTATTATAGTAGTTATATTCTTGTATAAAGGAGACAGTATTATAGTAGTTATATTCCTGTATATAGAAGTAGTATTATAGTAGTTATATTCTTGTATATAGGGGCTGTATTATAGTAGTTATATTCTTGTATATAGGAGCAGTATTATAGTAGTTATATTCTTGTATATAGGAGCAGTATTATAGTAGTTATATTCTTGTATATAGAAGGCAGTATTATAGTATCTATATTCTTGTATATAGGAGCAGTATTATAGTAGTTATATTCTTGTATATAGGAGCAGTATTATAGTAGTTATATTCTTGTATATAGGAACAGTATTATAGTAGTTATATTCTTGTATATAGGAGGCAGTATTATAGTAGTTCTATTCCTGCATATAGGAGGCAGTATTATAATTGGTTTATTCGTGTACATAAGAGGCGGTATTATCGTAGTTATATGTAGGAAGCAGTTATGTAGATATACTCTTGTATATTTTGTTACATCTGTATGTGTGTGTATATACAGCAGTTTAGTATTGGGACCTCTGCACTTCTTCATAGCTAATGAACACAGGCAGTAGTATCCTCATAAAGTAGACTTTCTCCTCCTAGTCTGGGAATTACCACATGGAGACACATCCTCCCCTGAAATCTACCGCAGGACTTGTGTCCACCGACCTAGGACTTGGTCGCAGCTGTTTGCCATGTGACTGAGCCTTCCTGTCAGAGTTATTGATGTGTTCCTTGCGCTTCCTGAAGTCTGATCAGAATTAAATTTGCTGTTTCTATTTCCGAGACTCATTTGCCGTCCTGTCCTCCGGTGCAGTATATAGCAGGAACGCCTTCAGCTATACTAGTTGGTGCCCACTATACGGATTCCTCCATCACAGCACATCTGCCAATGTACACAGGTTGTCCATCACTCCTTGTAAGATATCCCATTATAAAGCCATATGTATTTGCCATATGCCTTGTTTTTCTTTTCAAATTGCCCTGAAATAGAAAATGAATACATGGCGGTGCACCATTCTGCAAACACCTGGGGACACTGAGTAACTGGAAGGAAATGGGGTGATGTTATAAATGTAGGATACCAGTGTGGCATGCAGCAGCAGTATACAGATAGAGCTGGAGGGGAGGTGTATAACTACTGTATATCCTGATCCTATAGAGATAGCAGCAGTATACAGAGAGAGCTGAAGGGGAGGTGTATAGCTACTATATATCCTGATCCTATAGAGATAACAGCAGTATACAGATAGAGCTGAAGGGGAGGTGTATAGCTACTATATATCCTGATCCTATAGAGATTGCAGCAGTAGTATACAGATAGAGCTGGAGGGGAGGTGTATAACTACTTTATATCCTGATCCTATAGGGATAGCAGCAGTATACAGATAGAGCTGAAGGGGAGGTGTATAGCTACTATATATCCTGATCCTATAGAGATTGCAGCAATAGTATACAGATAGAGCTGGAGGGGAGGTGTATAACTACTTTATATCCTGATCCTATAGGGATAGCAGCAGTATACAGATAGAGCTGAAGGGGGAGGTGTATAGCTACTATATATCCTGATCCTATAGAGAGTGCAGCAATAGTATACAGATAGAGCTGGAGGGGAGGTGTATAACTACTTTATATCCTGATCCTATAGGGATAGCAGCAGTATACAGATAGAGCTGAAGGGGAGGTGTATAGCTACTATATATCCTGATCCTATAGAGATTGCAGCAGTAGTATACAGATAGAGCTGGAGGGGAGGTGTATAACTACTTTATATCCTGATTCTATAGAGATTGTAGCAGCAGTATACAGATAGAGCTGGGTGGGAGGTGTATGACTACTATATACCCTGATCCTATAGAGATAACAGCAGTATACAGATAGAGCTGGAGGGGAGGTGTATAACTACTAAATATCCTGATCCCATAGAGACAGCAGTAGTATACAGATAGAGCTGGGTGGGAGGTGTATGACTACTATATATCCTGATCCCATAGAGATAGCAGCAGCAGTATACAGATAGAGCTGGAGGGGAGGTGTATAACTACTATGTGTCCTGATCCATATAGAGATAACAGCAGCAGTATACATATAGAGCTGGAGGGGAGGTGTATAACTACTATATATCCTGATCCTATAGAGATGGCAGCAGTATATAGATAGAGCTGGAGGGGAGGTGTATATCTACTATATATCCTTATCCCATAGACATAGCAGCAGCAATATGCATATAGAACTGGGAGGGGGTGTAACTACTATATATTATGATCCCATAGAGATAGCAGCAGCAGTATACAGGTAGAGCTCAAGGGGAGGGGTCTTGGAGCTAACAAGAGGGATAGATAGTTGATGACATCATTCTGTAGTTCACAGGAATTCAGTTGACCAAGGACTGACCACTTCCTCTGACACATTAAATGCTGTGATTTTCTGTGGGTCAGACTGGTGATCACATGACCCAGTTACAGTAATGAAAAGCATTGGGCAATGATATGGTTTCTTTAGCCTTAAATGTTTGATTCTCACGAGGATAATGGCTTCTTACATAACTATCACTCCTCCTTCCCTGCTGGCCTGTGGTCTGAACATGCCTTTACATGGCTGGTGGGCTCCTTTTTGGGGTGTTAGAAATGTCTCCAGCTTAAAATCAGCTCACAGTTTATGAGATTTGGTCACAGATTCGTGCTACAAACTGGTTCACAATACACAAAGGGAATTCAAAATTCCTCGACCGTGAAATCCGTTTCCCTTTAAATTCCATTGAAGTCAATGGGGAGCCAGAAAATACACTGCAGGGTGCGAACTCAGCATGCAGAGCAGTAGTGCAATACCAGTTACAGCCTAAGGGCAAGGGTGGCGCTGTGTTTTGGAAACAAAAAACTAAAAGAGACCTTTTCTTTCCAAATCTCATAAATCCCTATCCACTATGACTATACATCTAAGATAACATTAAAGGGGTACTCCGCTGCCAGACATCATATACCCTATCCAAAGGATAAGATATCTGATCACGGGGGTTCCGCTGCTGGGGCCCCTCGCAATCTCCCGCAGCACCCAGCATTCTGAACATAAACAAATGCCGGGTTCCTGTGGCAGTGGTCGTGAAGTCACGGCCATGACGCACATGACATCACGCCATACCCCCTCCATTCATGTCTATGGGAGGGGGCGTGTCGGACGACACGCCCCCTCCCATAGACATGAATGGAGGGGGCATGGCGTGATGTTATGGCCCCGCCCCTCATGACATCACGATCACAGCCTCCTGCTCCGAGCGTTCTGAACAAAATGTTCCGAACGCTGGAGCACCGGAGTACCCCTTTAAAGGGGTACTCCGGTGGAAAACAATGTTTTTTTTTAAATCAACTGGTGCCAGAAAGTTTTAGATTTGAAAATCACTTCTATTTAAAAATCTTAATCCTTCCAGTACTTATCAGCTGCTGTATGCTGCAGAGGAAGTTGCGTAGTTCTTTCCAGTCTGACCACAGTGCGCTCTGCTGCCCCCTCTGTCCGTGTCAGGAACTGTCCAGACCAGGAGAGGTTTACTAAGGGGATTTGCTCCTGCTGCGGACAGTTACTGACATGGACAGAGGTGTCAGTAGAGAGCACTGTGGTCAGACTGGAAAGAACTATACAACTTCCTGTACAGCATACAGCAGCTGATAAGTACTGGAAGGATTAAGATTTTTATATAGAAGTAATTTACAAATCTGTTTAACTTTCTTGGCAACAGTAATTAAAAAAAAAATTCTTTTCCACATGAAGTACCCCTTTAAGAGTCTAAAAGTAGTAACTTCCAAAGTGCCAATGGAGAATAAGAGAGTGTGATTAAACATGACACTGTGGTGGCCCAGTACAGGATGGTGTTTCCCCGTACTTCTCCTGCCCTGTCAGGTAGAGTCTCTCCATGTCCCCAGGGCCCCCTTTATGCATTATCCCCTGTGTATATAAGTTGTGATATTAATAATGTACTGTTTCTGTAATTGTTATACCATGTGATTGTTACCCAGGAGGCACTAGTGACCAGGTGACGCTCCAAGTGACCTATGGGCTCCTTGCACAGCCCCCTATATAACCAAGGGAGGGGCTGCAATCTCTCTCTTAGTTCCTGAGGTCCAGAGCAGTCAAGTCGTCTCAGTGTGTGTGTCCGGAGCATTGGAGGCCTCAAGCCTAAGGTCAAATCAGTCAAGTCAAGTCTACTGTTTAGTCACCGTGGCCTGCACCAAAGTCAGTCTGACTACTGCAAGTGCCAGCAAGCCTGCGAGGTCCCCCTGTGTCACTGGTCACCTACTTGGGATATTGGCTGAACTGCAAAGACTGTACCATCTGTCTACGCTCAGTAAAGCTTCCGTTTGTCCGTAATTTGGCGTTGGTGTCTTCATTGCCCCCATGCCCAGCCCAGGATCCAGCGGTATTACCTTTGGGTGGTTAAGGCTAAACCACGCCCTGGCGTCACGACAAGAAGGGGTTAATATCATCTGCCCCTTGGGTTTTAACATCTTCCCTACACCTCACACCCCGATGCCACAGCACCGCGCTGACCCCTTACACTTTTAGCCTGATTCATGAAGTCGCTTTTAGAGCAATGAAATCCCGTCTAAGCCGCGCTGCAGCATCTGCGGTTCACTGCCTGTAATTACGGCTTTAATATTGTTAACGTGGCAGAGCGGCCGCTTGTGCCCACTTGACTGCCGCTACGTTTAATGACATTTCAGGCTCCAGTAAGCAGGGCTGAACTTGGCAGCGCCTACGGAGAGCCGGCTATATCAGGCCTGCGCCGCTGCCAGGAAGACTCCGTCCAGCCCGACGGCCAGCGCGCAAAATACTGCGGAATATCATTGAGGGCTGAAAGTGCTATTTATCTAGTGAATGAAATCAGCTTATGTTATGTCAGCATTATGCTTGTCCCGGATCCCACACTCCTTCTGGTTTGGCTCCCTCTGACTAACCCGAATTCTTGCCAAATTGACGTGGCTGCTTACAATCCTAAATAGGGACTCAGCAGAGCCAAGCGTGTGTGATGTAGAAGAGCTGAGTTTGTCAGGGATAGCAGAGCTTAAAGGGGTACTCCGCCACTAGACATCTTCTCTATCCAAAGAATAGGGGATAAGATGTTGGGTGCAGCGGGAAGATCGCGGGGCTCCCTCCATTGGGGGGACTCTCTGCTGCACCCAGCATTCGTTTAGAGTGTCAGGTGCAGCGCTGGAGGCTGGTGATGTCACGGCCACGCCTCCTCCCATAGACTTGCATTGAGAGGGCGTGGCCATGACATCACGAGCCTCCACCCTACATCGCCAGTCCTCCTGCATGGAGCAAAGTTCGCTCCGTGCATTCAGCTCTATCTGTATACTGCTTTTGCTATCTTTGAGATTAGGATATATAGTAGTTATACACCCCCCTCCAGCTCTATCTGTATACTGCTTCTGCTATCTCCGAGATTAAGATATATAGTAGTTATACACCTCCCCTCCAGCTCTATCTGTATACTGCTTCTGCTATCTCCGAGATTAAGATATATAGTAGTTATACACCTCCCCTCTAGCTCTATCTGTATACTGCTTCTGCTATCTCTGAGATTAAGATATATAGTACAGTGGTCCCTCAACATACGATGTTAATTCTTTCCAAACGAGCCATCGTTTGTCGAATCCATCGTATGTTGAGGGATTCGTGCAATGTAAAGTATAGGAAGCCGTACTCACCTGTCCCCGCTCGCGATGGTGTCCCCGCCACTCCCGATGGTGAACCCAAGCCTCCGCTGGGCTCTCCGTTGTCTTCTCCGGTCCTCTGCTGTCTTCTCCGGTCCTCCGCTGTCTTCTCTCGTCCTCCGCTGTCTTCTCCGGTCCTCTGCTGTCTTCTCCGGTCCTCCGCTGTCTTCTCCGGTCCTCCGCTGTCTTCTCCGGTCCTCCTCTGTCTTCTCCGGTCCTCTGATGTCTTCTCCGGTCCTCTTCTGTCTTCTCCGGTCCTCTGCTGTCTTCTCCGGTCCTCCGCTGTCTTCTCCGGTCCTCCGCTGTCTTCTCCGGTCCTCCTCTGTCTTCTCCGGTCCTCTGATGTCTTCTCCGGTCCTCTGCTGTCTTCTCCGGTCCTCTGCTTTCTTCCGCATGGCCTTACTGGGCCTGCATAGCGACGTCATTACGCCGCTGCGTACGCCATTCCTATTCGATGACGTGCGCAGCAGCGTATTGACGTCATCGGAGAGGGCCGAAAAGACACCGGAAGACCAGCGCTGGACCCGGAGGGCACCCCGAAGCATAGTGGAGGGGTAAGTAATACTCACCGCACCACACGGGGAACATTAAGCTGCTATCCGACAGCAGCTTAAGCATTTTGCGCTGCCGGATAGCACTTAATGCGATGGCCCCGACATAAAAAAGCATTGTATGTTGATGCTGACATTGACATGCGATGGCCTCTGAGAGGCCATCGTATGTCGATTCGATCATATGTCGTAGGTCGGGGGGGGGTCACTGTAGTCATACACCTCCCCATCAGCTCTATCTGTACAATGCTGCTGGTATCTCTATGGGATCAGGATATGTAGTAATAATACTCTTCCCTCCAGCTCTATCTGTATACTGCTTCTGCTATCTCTGAGATTAGGATATATAGTAGTTATACACCTTCCCTCCAGCTCTATCTGTATACTGCTTCTGCTATCTCCGAGATTAAGATATATATATATTTAGTAGTTATACACCTCCCCTTCAGCTCTATCTGTATACTGCTGCTATCTCTATGGGATCAGGAAATATAGTAGTAATACTCTTCCCTCCAGCTCTATCTATATACTGCTTCTGCTATCTCCGAGATTAGGATATATAGTAGTTATACACCTACATCTATCTTGTATCTGAATATATCTATATATAATATCCAGGTACTTTCTGCTCGGTGTTTGGCTTCTCGCTGACATCACTTCGAGTTAGGATGATGTTCTCCAGAATCCGGCGGTGTGAGCGCCACATGTTGCCCGGGATTTACGGCATGTCTTTGGTTTCTTTCACCAGGGCCAGCTAACACTATTACCCACCTGATTAGGCCTCCGGTGCTAACGTGTGGATCGGCCGTGTCCCTGGCATGTGCTGGGTCTAATATTTCATGCGGTGGGCGCCATAAGCGAGGGATTGTTCAGGCGGAATATTCTGTTTGTCCATCATGGTCTGGAACTTCTGGGATCTGTCACTTCTGATGAGTCCCCTGCCTGACTGATAACCTGATCCTAATCCCACATTGATGAATACACAATGTGCCCAGACTACCATGGGCTACAGCAGTATTTCCCTACCAGGGTGCCTCCAGCTGTTGCAAAACAACAACTCCCAGCATGCCCGGACAGCCGAAGGCTGTCCGGGCATGCTGGGAGTTGTAGTTTTGCAACAGCTGGAGGCACCCTGGTTGGGAAACACTGGGCTACAGGGAAATACTAAAGGAGATGCTGCATGCTGGGACTTGTAGTTCAGAGAATGCATGATATATTGTCATAAACTGTAGCATGCAGAACTTTTATGCAGTGCAATTCTTTATATGTGGTACAGATAAGACTTTCCCAATTATAGGGGATATGCCTATGTAATTACTAAATCTAAATGTTATATAATTGGGATTTGGTTCAAGAAGTAGAAGGTTACCTGCAACTTTTTAATTTTCTTAGGTAATCACTAAAGCTGCTTTGTAGTGTCGGTAATACAGTGATTCGCCATGCAGCCTTAAAGGGGTTATCCAGGAAAAAACTTTTTTTTTTTTTATATATATATATATATATATGATCTGGCTCTAGAAAGTAAAACAGATTTGTGAATTACTTCTATTAAAAAAATCTTAATCCTTTCAGTACTTATGAGCTTCTGAAGTTAAGGTTGTTCTTTTCTGTCTAAGTGCTCTCTGATGACACCTGTCTCGGGGAACGCCCAGTTTAGAAGAGGTTTGCTAGGGGGATTTGCTTCTAAACTGGGCGGTTCACGAGACAGGTGTCATCAGAGAGCACTTAGACAGAAAAGAACAACCTTAACTTCAGAAGCTCATAAGTACTGTAAGGATTAAAAATTTTTTTTATAGAAGTAATTTATAAATCTGTTTAAATTTCTGGAGCCAGTTGATATATATAAAAAAAAAAAGTTTTTTCCTGGATAACCCCTTTAAAGGGGTACTCCGCTGGAAATCATTTTTTTTTTTTTAAATCCTCTGGCTTTAACAGATTTGTAAATTACTTCTATTTAAAAAAAATCTTAATCCTTCCAGTACTTATCAGCTGCTGTATGCTTCACAGGAAGTTCTTTTCTTTTTGGATTTCTTTTCTGTCTGAAGACAGTGATCTCTGCTGACACCTCTGTCTATTTTAGTGTGGTGAGGGTGTTGGAAGGGCAGATGTTATTAACCCTTAGGGCAGATGGCATTAACCCTTTGTGTTCGTGACACCAGGGCGTGGTTTACCTAATTCACCACCCGAAGGTATAGTCGATGATTCCTGGGCCAGGCGCGGGGCAAATAATCACTCTGATGCAAGGTTACGGAGCAATGGCTTTTTACTGAGGCAGACAAGGTGTTAAAGTCTTTACAGCTCAGTTCAGGCCCAAGGAGATGCACAGTGAACTTTAGGAAGCTTATCAGCTTGCTGGGACTCTTAGTGGACTTGGACTAAATTTAGTAAATCCTGACTTTAGTAAAAGACACTTGACTATCTTGACTAGACTTCTCCCCTGTATTTGTGCTTACCACCAGGCTTTGACTTTCACCTGCAGGGGTTAACTTGCAGTAGAAGCATGGTTGCAGGACTAGGCCTCAGGCCTCCCTCTGGATCACACAGACTCCTCAGCACTTGACTTCACTGTACCTCAGCATGCACTGACTAGGCTAGTTCCTACCAGCTAGGTCTGATAGCAATTTAGAGATCCCATTGGCCAGATAAGTCACCTGGTTAACCTTGCATACCTCCCCTTGGTAACATAGTCCTTAACAACAGTGTTTTAAATGTACAATAACATATTAATACATTACATAAAATTGCATTAACCCATACATAGCTTAATATGGTAGAAAGAGTTCTGAGGAGTGTGGGGCCAGGGGACATTGACTGAGTCTGCCCGATAGGACTGGCAGGGGTACAGAAGGGCACCTTCTGTACTGGGCCACCACAATAGAAACTGTCCAGAGTAGGAGAAAATCCCCACAGCAAACCTCTCCTGCTCTGCCTGACATGGACAGAGGTGTCAGCAGAGAGCACTGTGGTCAGACAGAAAGAAAATTCAAAAAGAAAAGAACTTCCTGTGAAGTATGCAGCAGCTGATAAGTACTGGAAGTATTAAGATTTTTAAATAGAAATAATTAGCAAATCTGTTTAACTTGATTAAAGTTTTAAGTTGATTAAAAAAAATAAAAAAATAAATGTTTTCCAGTGGAGGACCCCTATTCCAGGAAAAAACTTTTTTTTTTATATCAACTGGCTCCAGAAAGATAAACAGATTTGTAAATGACTTCTATTAAAAAATCTTAATCCTTTCAATAATTATCAGCTGCTGAAGTTGAGTTGTTGTTTTTGTCTGGCAACAGTGCTCTCTGCTGACATCTCTGCTTGTCTCGGGAACTGATAAACCGATGTAAGGGAATAATTCACTCGTGCAAGAAAAATAATAAATGATATTTTATTGTTAGCGCTACGGACAACGTGTTTCGAGGGGTGGGACCCCCTCTTCATCAGGTCCTGACGAAGAGGGGCTCCCACCCCTCGAAACGCGTTGTCCGTAGCGCTAACAATAAAATATAATTTATTTGTTTTTCTTGCACGAGTGAATTATTCCCTTACATCGGTTGAGCGCCAGGAGGATCGGTTCTTCTATAAGCTGCCACCAGCAACTTCCCTTGTGTGGATTCCCTGACCGCCCTGATTTACTCCAGAGACGGGAACGATCCAGGCTGCACTCCGACTTCAAACCCGAGAACTGGGTACCAAGCTGCATTAGGTGTTGTGCTCTTAGCATAACACCAAAAGGTGAGCACTTCTCCCTCCGCTTCTGGTGGTTACCCCTGTTCCACCGGAATAACGGCACATTGTTGCGCTTTCTGTCTGTTTTTGTTTTCCATATATTCTAAGCCATTGTCTCGGGCACTGCACAGAGTAGTAGAGGTTTGCTATGGGGATTTTCTTCTAAACTGGGCGGTTCCCGAGACACGTGTCATCAGAGAGCACTTAAACAGAAAAGAACAACTCAACTTCAGCAGCTCATAAGTACTGAAAGGATTAAGATTTTTTAATAGAAGTAATCTACAAATCTGTTTAACTTTTTGGAGCCAGTTGAGCTATATATATATAAAAGTTTTTTCCTGGATAACCCCTTTAACCCCTTAAGGACATAGGGCGTATCCATACGCCCCCGTTTCCAAGTCCTTAAGGACCGAGGGCGTATGGATACGCCCTGAGCATCTCCGGCCCCCGCCGCTAGCCGGAGGGGAGCCGGTGCCGGATGCCTGCTGAAATAGTTCAGCAGGCATCCCAGCATATCGCCCAGGGGGGTCATTATGCCCCCCCCCATGACGGCGATTGCCGCAGATCGCTGGACAATTCAGTCCAGCGATCTGCGACGGATTCCGGGTCAATCGGGTCTCCAGTGACCCAATGACCCGGAATTACTGACTGATCCTGGCCGTCAGAGACGGCCCCGAACAGCCAGAGCCAGCAGGGGTGAGGTGGCACTGGTGCCACCTCACGATCGCCCTGATTCATCGGCCGGCCGACCAATCAGGGCGCCTGCTGCGGGTGTCACTCCCGCAACCCGCTCCACCCCTCTTCCGGAGGACGGCAGAAGACCCTGGGTGGTGGGGACCGCGATCCCCGGCGTCCCTGTTGGGATCGGGGCCCCAGGAGCGACGGCGGCGGCGAGGGACTGTCCTGTGCGGCGGCATCGTGGAGCAGCAGCAGGAGGTGAGTGACAGCCTCCTGCTGTTGCTTAGCAACAGCTCCCAGCATGCAAAAAGGGCATGCTGGGAGCTGTAGTTATGCTACAGCAGGAGGCAGACCACCACAACTCCCAGCATGCCCACTTGTACTTTTGCCACAGCTGGAGGCACATTCTTTCTATGGAAAAGTGTACCTTCAGCTGTTGTATAACTACAACTCTCAGCTTGCACAATCAGCTAAAGTGCATGCTGGGAGTTGTAGTGGTGCATCTGGTGGTTGCATAACTACAACTCTAAGCATGCCCGTTGGCTGTCGGTGACTGCTGAGAATTGTAGTTTTGCAACAGCTGAAGGCACACTGAGTTAAGTAACAAACCAGTGTGTCTCCAGCTGTTGCATAACTACAATCCCCAGCATCCCCAGCCAATGTAGTATGCCTCCGGCTGTTGCATAACTACAAGACCCAGCATGCCCTTCCGCTGTCGCACATGCTGGGGGTTGTAGCTTTTGCAACAGCTGAAGGCACACTGGTTGCAAAACACTGAGTTTGTTACCAAACTCTGTGTTTCACAACCTGTGTGTCTCCAGCTGTTGCAAAACTACAACTCCCAGCATGCACTGATAGACCGTACATGCTGGCAGTTGTAGTTTTGCAACAGCTGGATGTTTCTCCCCCCCCCCCCAATGTGAACGTACAGGGTACACTCACATGGGCGGAGGATTACAGTAAGTATCCGGCTGCAAGTTTGAGCTGCGACAAATTTTCTGCTGCAGCTCAAGTTGCCAGCGAGAAACTACTGTGAACCCCCGCCCGTGCGACTGTACCCTAAAAACACTACACTACACTAACACACAATAAAATAAAAAGTAAAAAACACTACATATACACATACCCCTACACAGCCCCCCTCCCCTCCCCAATAAAAATGAAAAACGTCTGGTACGCCACTGTTTCCAGAACGGAGCCTCCAGCTGTTGCAAAACAACTACTCCCAGTATTGCCAGATAGCCACTGACTGTCTAGGCATGCTGGGAGTTTTACAACAGCTGGAGGCCCCCTGTTTGGGAATCACTGGCGTAGAATACCCCTATGTCCACCCCTATGCAAGTCCCTAATTTAGGCCTCAAATGCGCATGGCACTCTCACTTTGGAGCCCTGTCGTATTTCAAGGCAACAGTTTAGGGCCACATACGGGGTATCGCCGTACTCGGGAGAAATTGGGCTTCAAATTTTGGGGGGTATTTTCTGCTATTACCCTTTTTAAAAATGTAAAGATTTTGGGAAATCAAGCATATGCAAAAGTTGTGAAACACCTGTAGGGTATTAAGGTTCACTTTACCCCTTGTTACGTTCCTTGAGGGGTCTAGTTTCCAAAATGGTATGCCATGTGTTTTTTTTTGCTGTCCTGGCACCATAGGGGCTTCCTAAATGTGACATGCCCCCTAAAAACCATTTGTCGCTCCTTCCCTTCTGAGCCCTCTACTGCGCCCGCCGAACACTTTACATAGACATATGAGGTATGTGCTTACTCGAGAGAAATTGGGTTTCAAATACAAGTAAAAATTTTCTCCTTTTTATCCCTTGCAAAAATTCAAAAATTGGGTCTACAAGAACATGCGAGTGTAAAAAATGAAGATTTAGAATTTTCTCCTTCACTTCACTGCTATTCCTGTGAAACACCTAAAGGGTTAATACACTTACTGAATGTCATTTTGAATACTTTGGGGGGTGCAGTTTTTATAATGGGGTCATTTGTGGGGTATTTCTAATATGAAGACCCTTCAAATCCACTTCAAACCTGAACTGGTCCATGAAAAATAGCGAGTTTGAAAATTTTGTGAAAAATTTCAAAATTGCTGCTGAACTTTGAAGCCCTCTGGTGTCTTCCAAAAGTAAAAACTCATAAATTTTATGATGCAAACATAAAGTAGACATATTGTATATATGAACCAAAGAAAAAAATTATTTTGAATATCCATTTTCCTTAGAAGCAGAGAGCTTCAAAGTTAGAAAAATGCAAAATTTTCATTTTTTTCATCAAATTTGGGGATTTTTCACCAAGAAAGGATGCAAGTTACCATAAAATTTTACCACTAAGCTAAAGTAGAATATGTCACGAAAAAACAGTCTCGGAATCAGAATGATAACTAAAAGCATTCCAGAGTTATTAATGTTTAAAGTGACAATGGTCAGATGTTCAAAAAATGTTCTGGTCCTTAAGGTGAAAAAGGGCTCGGTCCTTAAGGGGTTAAAGAAGCACTCCAATTTTTTTTTCCCCATATCATGCACACCTACCATCACCAGTCCTACAGCACCACCTGCTTAATTCCAGCACAACTGCATTCATGAGTTTCAATACTGTAACTATGTCATTTGATCGCCAGTCTAGCCCACAGAAAACCACAATAGTAGTTATAAATCTCACCTTTAGCTCTATCTGTATACTGTTGCTTCTATCTCTATGGGATTAGGATATAAAGTAGTTATACACTTCTCCTCCAGCTCTATCTGTATACTGCTGCGGCTCTCTCTATGGAATCAGGATATATAGTAGTTATACACCTCCCTTCCAGCTCTATCTGTATACTGCTGCTGCTGTCTCTATGAAATCAGGATATATAGTAGTTATACACCTCCTCTCCCAGCTCTATCTGTATACTGCTGCGGCTCTCTCTATGGATCAGGATATATAGTAGTTATACACCTCCTCTTCCAGCTCTATCTGTATACTGCTGCGGCTCTCTCTATGGAATCAGGATATATAGTAGTTATACACCTCCCTTCCAGCTCTATCTGTATACTGCTGCTGCTCTCTCTATGGAATCAGGATATAGTAGTTATTAACCTCCTCCCAGCTCTATCTGTATACTGCTGCGGCTCTCTCTATGGAATCAGGATATATAGTAGTTATACACCTACTCTCCCAGCTCTATCTGTATACTGCTGCGGCTCTCTCTATGGAATCAGGATATAGTAGTTATTAACCTCCTCCCAGCTCTATCTGTATACTGCTGCGGCTCTCTCTATGGAATCAGGATATATAGTAGTTATACACCTCCCTTCCAGCTCTATCTGTATACTGCTGCTGCTGTCTCTATGAAATCAGGATATATAGTAGTTATACACCTCCTCTCCCAGCTCTATCTGTATACTGCTGCGGCTCTCTCTATGGAATCAGGATATATAGTAGTTATACACCTCCTCTCCCAGCTCTATCTGTATACTGCTGCGGCTCTCTCTATGGATCAGGATATATAGTAGTTATACACCTCCTCTCCCATCTCTATCTGTATACTGCTGCGGCTCTCTCTATGCAATCAGGATATATAGTAGTTATACACCTCCTCTCCCAGCTCTATCTGTATACTGCTGCGGCTCTCTCTATGGAATCAGGATATATAGTAGTTATACACCTCCTCTCCCAGCTCTATCTGTATACTGCTGCGGCTCTCGCTATGGAATCAGGATATATAGTAGTTATACACCTCCTCTCCCAGCTCTATCTGTATACTGCTGCGGCTCTCTCTATGGAATCAGGATATATAGTAGTTATACACCTCCTCTCCCAGCTCTATCTGTATACTGCTGCGGCTCTCTCTATGGAATCAGGATAAATAGTAGTTATACACCTCCCCTCCAGCTCTATCTGTATACTGCTGCGGCTCTCTCTATGGAATCAGGATATATAGTAGTTATACACCTCCTCTCCCAGCTCTATCTGTATACTTCTGCGGCTCTCTCTATGAAATTAGGATATATAGTAGTTATACACCTCCTCTCCCAGCTCTATCTGTATACTGCTGCTGCTCTTTCTATGAAATCAGGATATATAGTAGTTATACACCTCCTCTCCCAGCTCTATCTGTATACTGCTGCGGCTCTCGCTATGGAATCAGGATATATAGTAGTTATACACCTCCTCTCCCAGCTCTATCTGTATACTTCTGCGGCTCTCTCTATGAAATCAGGATATATAGTAGTTATACACCTCCCCTTTAGCTCTATCTGTATACTGCTGCTGTTATCTCTATGGAATCAGGATATATAGTAGTTATACACCTCCTCTCCCAGCTCTATCTGTATACTGCTGCGGCTCTCTCTATGGATCAGGATATATAGTAGTTATACACCCCCTCTCCCAGCTCTATCTGTATACTGCTGCGGCTCTCTCTATGGAATCAGGATATATAGTAGTTATACACCTCCCTTCCGGCTCTATCTGTATACTGCTGCGGCTCTCGCTATGGAATCAGGATATATAGTAGTTATACACCTCCTCTCCCAGCTCTATCTGTATACTTCTGCGGCTCTCTCTATGAAATTAGGATATATAGTAGTTATACACCTCCTCTCCCAGCTCTATCTGTATACTGCTGTGGCTCTCTCTATGGAATCAGGATATATAGTAGTTATACACCCCCTCTCCCAGCTCTATCTGTATACTGCTGCGGCTCTCTCTATGGAATCAGGATATATAGTAGTTATACACCTCCCTTCCGGCTCTATCTGTATACTGCTGCGGCTCTCGCTATGGAATCAGGATATATAGTAGTTATACACCTCCTCTCCCAGCTCTATCTGTATACTTCTGCGGCTCTCTCTATGAAATTAGGATATATAGTAGTTATACACCTCCTCTCCCAGCTCTATCTGTATACTGCTGCGGCTCTCTCTATGGATCAGGATATATAGTAGTTATACACTTCCTCTTCCAGCTCTATCTGTATACTGCTGCGGTTCTCTCTATGAAATCAGGATATATAGTAGTTATACACCTCCTCTCCCAGCTCTATCTGTATACTGCTGTGGCTCTCTCTATGGAATCAGGATATATAGTAGTTATACACCCCCTCTCCCAGCTCTTTCTGTATACTGCTGCGGCTCTCTCTATGGATCAGGATATATAGTAGTTATACACCTCACCTCCAGCCAGGGCCGGTTCCGCCTATAAGCAAAATAGGCAACCGCCTACAGCAGCCTCTTGATGGGGGCACCGCTCTGCCTGCTGCAAGAAAGTTCTCTATGTTTTTATCATGATTTCCCATGGCACAAATGTTGCTATTTCCAGCAATTGTTCAAATTATGGTACAAACTTTTTTGTACAAAACATTTAAAAAACCCCAAAATAGACACAGCGTGTCAAACATCTAAAGACTTCAAATCTTCTTTAAAAAAATCTTAATTGTGATTATTGGTCAAAACACTTTCTCCTAATGGTAATATTTGTCTTAAAAAGCTATGAATAAGAAAACACATCAAAACTGCCCATAATGTGAATTGACTCCCAACCCAGTTCTGAATCTCAGCAGTTTTGACTTCTGGTTGCTGGAACCTAGCCAGGTGCTTAGGTTGGTCTCATTAAGTGAATTGCAGTAATGAGGCTCCACCCTCTCTCTCTTTCTCTCTGCAAACCCAAAGGACTCATGGGAAATATAGGACGCATTAGAAAAAACATTTCTGTTCTGAAACAGAAAACAATATGGCTCAAAATCCCATGCCTGCCACATCAGCTAAAACAGGTAAGCAAGAGACGTACACAAGAACCTTTACATTATTTTCTAATAATAGCCTGTGCTGCACTATATGAGCAAAATAATAATAATAATAATAATAATGATATTTTCCAGAGTGCTTCTTTAACTGGAGTGGCCGCAAAGTGTTTCCCAACTAGGGGGCCTCCAGCTGTTGCAAAACTACACCTCCCAGCATGCCCGGACAGCCTTCGGCTGTCCGGGCATGCTGGGAGTTGTAGTTTTGCAACATCTGGAGGCACACTGTTCTAAGCAAACAACCCCGTAAAGGATGGAAGCCCCCTTTATTTCAAGGCCAATTTCTTTTCTTTTGCTTTTACATCGTATTTGCACATTAAAAATGAAGGGCAGTTACACTTTGTAGTTTGCGCAGATGTAGATGGCGGTACATTTAGCCGGACTTTGCATTTTTATCCCCGCTGCCATCCTCTTAGTGCCATATCACAGGCGGGAGGCTTCTGGTTTGCATCAGGATGACTTTAATCTTCTGGATCTCACTGATCACAGCTCCTGGTGGTAAATAGGGAACAAAGCACGGGAGCGATTATTGTCCATTTGTGCCCGTCCTCCGCTGCTCTCCGCAGAATTAGTCAGACTTTTTTCATGAGCCGCGTAGCCTTAGTGCACCGGAGCGCCCGGCTTTGAAGTCTGTTACTCTGTTACTGTCCAATATTTTTTTTTATGGAGAAGAAATGTGGTGTCCCAGTACGGGATATGGTCCTTTTTGTCCTGTCAGGTGGCGTCTGTGTCTGTCCCTGGGGCTCTCCCCCTGTGTACATTGGTTTTACCTAAAGAGTAAAGGAACTTTATTGTTGGTCACATGATTATATTTGTACCACATGATTGTGTTTAAGTCACATGTTCAAGTCATGTCATTGTTACCCAGAGAACCCAGTGACCAGGTGACCTCCCAAGTAACCTATGGGCTTCTTGCACAGCCTCCTATATAAGATGGGGAGGAGCTGCAATCGCTCTCTTTCATCTCTCTTGTTCCTGAGGTCCAGTGCAGTCAAGACGTCTTACAGAATGTGTCCGGAGCATTGGAGGCCTCAAACCTAAAGTCTGCAGCCACCTGACAAGTTCAAGTAAGCCAAAGTCATCTAATTGTCAGTCATCAAGTCAGTCAAGTCAAGTCTACTGTCTATTCAACATGGCCTCCATTATAGTCAGGCTACCTACTGCAAGTCCCATCAGTAGACACTGGGACACTGCAGGGAGGCTGCAAGGGTACCTGGTAACAACTCCCGTACTTAGCCACCACATATCTATCTATCTATCTCATATCTATCTATCTATCTCCTATCTATCTATCTATCTATCTCATATCTATCTATCTCATATATGTCTCCTATCTATCTATCTATATCATATCTATCTCATATCTATCATCTATCTCATATCTATCTATCTATCTATCTAACTCATATCTATCTATCTATCTATCTCATATCTATCTATCTATCTATCTATCTATCTATCTATCTCATATCTATTTATCTTTCTATCTCATATCTATCTATCTATCTCATATCTATCTATCTATCGATCTATCTCATATCTATCTATCTCCTATCTATCTATATCATATCTATCTCATATCTATCATCTATCTCATATCTATCTATCTCCTATCTATCTATCTATCTATCTATCTATCTATCTATCCATCTAACTCATATCTATCTATCTATCTATCTATCTATCTATCTCATATCTATCTATCTCATATCTATCTATCTCATATCTGTTTATCTATCTATCTCTCTCATATCTATCTATCTATCTATCTATCTATCTATCTATCTCATATCTATCTATCTATCTATCTATCTATCTATCTATCTATCTATCTATCATATATCTATCTCATATCTATCTATATATCTATCTATCTCATATCTATCTATCTCATATCTATCTATCTCATATCTATCTATCTATCTCATATCTATCTATCTCATATCTATCTATCTCATATCTATCTATCTATCTCATATTTATCTATCTCATATCTATCTATCTCATATCTATCTATCTATCTATCTATCTATCTATCTATCTATCTCATATCTGTCTATCTATCTCATATCTATCTAGTTTATTGATACCCTGAGAACACAGTATACATTCTTTGGGCCTCGTGTATACAGTGTCTGGTTGTATGCCGGAGATGTGCGGCTCTAAGGAATAAGATCATCTCGGGGGGATTGGATTCCTCTCAGACGGAGTTGATATCAGAGGAAAAATTTAAGAAGCTAAAATAGATGAAGTACTTAGAGAGCTTAAGTGATTTGGAGCCGTTGTGGTGAAGTTGGCGGCTGGGAGTCCTGATTGCCGTGTTATATATTCTCGGCCTCTGGTGTTGGGTAAACATGTGGAGGGCAGGATTCCCGCAGGCTTATTGGCTTAGGCGACTATCTGATATGTGGCACCGCTTCTCCTCAGTCATCACGGTTGGAGTGAAGCAGCAGCCGCATGACTAGGAGACTGGAATCTGTCTGACTATATACTCTACTCAGGACTTTGTGCTTCCCTTAAAATAAAATGAATCTTGGAAGTCCTTGAGTCGTCCTTTTCTGCCATTTCATTTTCCCAGGAAGTTGGTCGTCAAGCAATATGGCCGACATGAAGAGAAGTTATTCCCAGTGATATATAAATAGAAACAGTGTAATGCTTTATTTCACCTGTGGTGGCGCTGCAGGCAATTTGTCCACTTAGGGCTGGTACACACTGGGAAAAGTTAGGCAGAATCTGAACAGGACTTTGTATTTGTGCTTCACTTTAGAATGGATCACAAAGGAGATGTCTGTGAGAAAATATTCCTGATCATTTCCCCATTGTAAACATATCAAAGGGGTACTCCGCCCCTAGACATCTTAGGGGATCTGGGGACCCCCGCAATATAGCATGTGGTACCCACCTGTTTCTGGTCCGGAAACGCTGGAGGGTCTGGTTCCCCACCACCGGAATGTAAGTCCGTGACGTCACGACTCCGCCCCAGTGTGACGTCATGCCCCGTCCCCTCAATGCAAGTCTATGGGAGGGGCGTGACGGCTGTCATGCCCCCTCCCATAGACTTGCATTGAGGGGATGGGGAATGACATCACACGGGGGCAGAGCAGAGACGTCACGCCCCTCCCATAGACTTGCATTGAGGGGATGGGGCGTGACGTCACACAGGGGCGGAGTCGTGACGTCACACCCCATCCTGTCAATGCAAGTCTATGGGAGGGGCGTGACAGCTGTCACGCCCCCTCCCATAGACTTGCATTGAGGGGACGGGGAATGACATCACACGGGGGCAGAGCCGTGATGTCACGGACTTCCGTTTTGGGGGTCGGGACCCAGACCCTCCAGCACTTCCGAACCAGAAACAGGTGGGTGCCGCATGCTATATTGCGGAGGTCCCCAGCAGCGGGACCCCCACAATCAGACATCTTATACCCTATCCTTTGGATAGGGGATGAGATGTCTAGGGGTGGAGTACCCTTTTAAGCTATGTTCACACTTCATATTTGCAGAAAGTCCACCCTAAAACATTCCACAAAAAGTGGGCACCGGCAGAACATGCCGGCGCCGGGACAGCTTGGAAATGCAACGTCTCCATAGATGGCAATACATTTCCAAACGGATTCCAGAGGAAGGGATCGGGATTTCCACAACAGATGTTTCCACCACGGAAATTATGCCATGTGCACGGTGCCTCAGAATCCCCTTAAAAACAGGTATAAAGATCTATATACAAATAGGGAAGACAGCAGAGCTCCTCATAGAGTATATGTCCAAAAGTGAGTTAGCAGGTAAAGCATTGTGCTTCCCCTCCTAAAATAAAATAAATCTTGAAAGTCCTTGAGTCGTCCTTTTCTGCCATGAAGTTTTACCAGGAAGTTGGTCGTCAAGCAATATGGCCGACATTAAGAGAAGTTATTCCCAGTGATATAAATAGAAACAGTGTAATGCTTTAACTTTAGCAAGTAGAGAGTGTAGACAAAGCACTCACCGCAGTCAGAGGTTCAGCAACAGGATAGATCTTTTATTCCAGACTTGAGCCGGTAAAACAGAGCAGACAGACACACAGGGAGTGTGGATGGAACAGGTGAGGCGGGGGCATGACAAAGGGGTGGCAACCGGTTTCACGCACTGAGGCGCTTCCTCTGGCTGTGTTTTTACGAAAGCCCTTCGTGCTGAGGGAGGTGCCTAACTTGACTACTTCCACGTCAAAGAATTCAATGTTTTTTTCTGAAAATGTACTTGTAAACCACATATTCATATTGTTATCGTTATTCAGATAACAAACGAAATTTTCAAATTGGTGCTCATCGCCCTTCCATGTGATGAACACGTCATCGACGAACCGGGCATACATCTTAATGTGAGACAAAAATGGGTTGGAAGAACTATAAATCAATTTTTTGCGAATAAATTAGCAAATGTGCACGCCACCGGCGTGCCCATCGCCGTACCCGACTTTTGGGAATACCATTTCTCATTGATGATGAAACAGTTGTTACTGAGAATTAATTCCAATCCTTCAGTAACAAAGTCCACGAATTCCTTACTTTTATTTGCATTGATTAGAAAATCTCTAATAGATTGGATCCCCAGCAACTGGGGTATCCGTGTATAGAGACTTTCTACATCAATGGTACCCAGACAGTACCCTTCTTCCCACTGCAGCTCTTCTAATAATTCTAAAAATTTATCGGTATCTTTTATATAGGACGGCACACTTAGCAGAATGGGTCTCAACAGCCAGTCTAAATACTTTGACAAAAATTCTAGTGGCGAACCAATACCTGCTACTATGGGCCTGCCAGGTGGAGCAGTTAAGCATTTGTGTATTTTTGGCAGAAAATACCACTGAGGTTTTTTTTTATTATCCTCGTAGGTATGAGCTTTTCGGCTTTATTCTTACTCAAAATGCCTTTTTCCACATTCTTGTGCAGAAAGGTCCTAAGTTTGGATATCATTTTAGCTGTAGGATCAGCACTCAATGGTATATATAAACCTCAGTGTTATTTAACTGCCTAAGTGCTTCGGTGACATAGTATTTGTCTGACATGACGACTACACTACCTCCTTTATCTGCCTTTTTTTTTTTTTTTTTTTTATAATTAAGTCATTGTGAGATTTTAACCATTTGAGAGTCCACTGTTCTTTTACAGTAAGGTTGCTAGTGGAAACGGGGTAAAGTAAAGATTTAACTTCTCTGGTCACCTGAGCAGAAAAAATATCTAAACTGCTACCCGGTTGGACTTGTGGGGTAAAAGTAGATGGATTACCACCAGTAAATTCTTTCACTAGAATTTGTTCCTCCTCGACATTGTCATCTAAATCTAATAGATCTGATAGACGTTTCTCATCTCGGGCTGATAAATTGGAAGGGGCAAAAAAAAACATAATGCACCAATAGAGACTGGAAGTTCTCCTTCTTTTTCTGGAATATTTTTTTTTCTTTTTATTATCTATACTTTTATTGATCTCGAAAAATTTGTGTAAATTTATTTTTCTGATGCCCTTGAACAAATCAATATCAAAAGCGGCAGGGTTGAATTTTTTAGGTCCTTCAAGTCCTTTAGATAGGACTGAAACACAGTCTTCACTCAATTCTACCTCTGACAAATTAATCACGGCCATCGGGTCTACTTCTTGTTTCGCCAGGTCACTTGCTTTCTGGATTTGAGACTTTTTCCTTCTTCCGCCGGATGCGTTTTCCGGAGGAGCGTTTTTTTGTTTTTTTTGTTTTTTGACTCACTATTTTTTTAATGTAAGATTATCACTCTCTTTTTGTCTAGTATCTTCTGAGGAGCTCGAATCAGTGTCTGTAGTTGTTACGCCGAGCGCTCCGGGTCCCTGCTCCTCCCCGGAGCGCTCGCAGCGTTTCTCTCTGCAGCGCCCTGGTCAGACCCGCTGACCGGGAGCGCTGCACTGACACTGCCGGCGGGGATGCGATTCGCATAGCGGGACGCGCCCGCTCGCGAATCGCATCCCAAGTCACTCACCTGTCCCAGCCCCCGGCTGTCATGTGCTGGCGCGCGCGGCTCCGCTCCTTAGGGCGCACGTGCGCCAGCTCTCTAAGATTTAAAGGGCCAGTGCACCAATGATTGGTGCCTGGCCCAATCAGCCTAATTAGCTTCCACCTGCTCCCTAGCTATATTACCTCACTTCCCCTGCACTTCCTTGCCGGATCTTGTTGCCTTGTGCCAGTGAAAGCGTTTAGTGTTGTCCAAAGCCTGTGTTCCAGACCTTCTGCTATTCCATTTGACTACGAACCTTGCCGCCTGCCCCGACCTTCTGCTATGTCTGACCTTGCCTCTGCTTAGTCCTTCTGTCCCACGCCTTCTCAGCAGTCAGAGAGGTTGAGCCGTTGCCGGTGGATACGACCTGGTTGCTTCCGCCGCAGCAAGACCATCCCGCTTTGCGGCGGGCTCTGGTGAATACCAGTAGCATCCCTAGAACCGGTCCACCGACACGGTCCACTCCAATCCCTCGCTGACACAGAGGATCCACATCCAGCTAGCCGAATCGTGACAGTAGTCCAGTATTCTTTACTCCTATTCTTCCTGAAATTCTTCTTTCTCTGAGTAAATCTTTTTTTTTCCTTTCCTTCTTTTTTCTTGCTGCCAGACAAAGATCCTATCATTTTCATAATCTAATTTGTCTCTTAAGAATGTATCTTTTTTTCTTTCTTTAATTTCCGATTGAATAGGGACAAGTTTTTTCTCTTATTTTTGAAAAAACTGGTGTGCCTGACCTTCGGTCAAGTGTTTCTTTAACTCCGCTCTTGCTTTCAGAAGCTCAATAGCTATAGCATTGTATTCAGCTTCATTCCTCTTTAACACTAGTTATGTCTATAATGCTATAATAATATTATAATACTGCTCCTATGTACAAGAATATAACTACTATAATACTGCTCCTATGTACAAGAATATAACTACTATAATACTGCTCCTATATATAAGACTATAACTACTATAATACTGCTCCTATATACAAGAATATAACTACTATAATACTGCTCCTATATACAAGAATATAACTACTATAATACTGCTCCTATGTACAAGAATATAACTACTATAATACTGCTCCTATGTACAAGAATATAACTACTATAATACTGCTCCTATATACAAGAATATAACTACTATAATACTGCTCCTATATACAATAATATAACTACTACAATACTGCTCCTATATACAGGAATATAACTACTATAATACTGCTTCTATATACAAGAATATAACTACTACAATACTGCTCCTATATACAAGAATATAACTGCTATAATACTGCTCCTATATACAAGAATATATCTACTATAATACTGCTCCTACATACAAGAATATAACTACTATAATACTGCTCCTATATACAAGAATATAACTACTATAATACTGCCTCCTATATACAAGAATATAACTACTATAATACTGCCTCCTATATACAAGAATATAACTACTATAATACTGCTCCTATATACAAGAATATAACTACTATAATACTGCCTCCTATATACAAGAATATAACTACTATAATACTGCCTCCTATATACAGGAATATAACTACTATAATACTGCTCCTATATACAAGAATATAACTACTATAATACTGCTCCTATATACAAGAATATATCTACTATAATTCTGCTCCTATATACAAGAATATAACTACTATAATACTGCTCCTATATACAAGAATATAACTACTATGATACTGCTCCTATATACAAGAATATAACTACTATAATACTGCTCCTATATACAAGAATATAACTACTATAATACTACCTCCTATATACAAGAATATAACTACTATAATACTGCTCCTATATACAAGAGTATAACTACTATAATACTGCCTCCTATATACAAGAATATAACTACTATAATACTACCTCCTATATACAAGAATATAACTACTATAATACTACTCCTATATACAAGTGTATAACTACTCTAATACTGCCTCCTATATACAAGAGTATAACTACTATAATATTGCTCCTATATACAAGAATATAACTACTATAATATTCATCAAAGAGAAAAAGAATAGACGGACGACTCACCCAGGTGCAGTAAAAAATTCTTCTTTATTTTCATAAAAAATCAAGAACAACATATTTCATATGCAATATATTTATTGATTAAATCTACAGTTTATTGATTAAATCTACCTCCAGTATCTACACCTACTCGATTTCATCTATATCAGAGTGGAGATTCTTTTTCAACATCCTAATAGGAGGAGTCACTAAGCACCCGGACCCAAGGTACTTCTCACCTCCGGCTAGCCCTCCTCCTTCACCTACCCTATTTACCTATCTGTTCATTATAACACCAATCTATCTTCTTTTATAGACTGATATTCATACGCAGCTGTCCAGATCAGTGTGTCACTCTCATCATATCACCATACAAGTATATCTAATGTACGCTTCTTCAATCTACATGTGATGATGCATTGCTACTATATGTACGGTCTCCCATGACCTTATTTCTGCAAGTATTCTCCACGAGAATCCCTGAGGAGCTATCTGTACTCACACGGATAAGCGAAACGCGTTGGATTAATGCAATCTCTATGTAATGCATAGGTATATCTCTACCTATGCAACACACACAATTGTGGGTTTTAAACGTGAATACTACTACATACCCCTGGCTACCCCCCTCGGGTTCTGATACTGTATTATTATTTTTACCACATGTATGTTACACCTCTAAACACCTAAGCGTGATATCTAAGATCAAATACTGTATATTGGATCTGTCGGGCTATTAGCCTCGGTCTACTGTATCTTGGCGACACCACAGTATTGTTTCAGCATCCCCTCTATAGCCCAGGGCCATTAGGAGGTTCCAGTGTAGGCCCAGGTCACTAGGACAGGGGACTTACAGTATCGCCAGGCAGGGCTAATAGATAGGGACATACTAGTCACGCCTTACTCTTGCTCGATCCTAAGTATACTATCTAATTTTTGTGCTTGTTAAAAAATACTGGCCCACACCAGTTGCAACACGATTACAGTGTTGTACTTTAATCAATAAATATATTGCATATGAAATATGTTGTTCTTGATTTTTTAGGATGTTACATTAACATATTTCCTCTTACCCCAGACAAGTAACGTCTATACAAGTTACGTCTATGCGCTTCTTTATTTTCATGAAGTGTTCATATATCCACGGCAGAGCAGTACAGGGGGGTTATCGGAGGGATGCAGGGTATGCGGGTGTGCCCGCACACCCGCATACCCTGCATCCCTCAGATAACCCCCCTGTACTGCTCTGCCGTGGATATATGAACCCTTCATGAAAATAAAGAAGAATTTTTTACTGCACCTGGGTGAGTCTTCCGTCTATTCTTTTTCTCTTTGATGAATATCATATGGAACTGTTTGCCTGTCAGACGTAGACGCTCCCCGCGAGGTGTACACACTAGAGCAGTTCATCATTCCGACAGTCCGGAGCAGCAAGAATTAGCGAGTAGGCAGTGCCTGGTGTAAATCTTCTTGTATGCCATAACTACTATAATACTGCTCCTATATATAAGAATATAACTACTATAATACTGCTCCTATATACAAGAATATAACTACTATAATACTTCTCCTATATACAAGAATATAACTACTATAATACTGCTCCTATGTACAAGAATATATCTACTATAATACTGCTCCTATATACAAGAATATAACTGCTATAATACTGCTCATATATACAAGAATATAACTACTATAATACTGCTCCTATGTACAAGAATATAACTACTATAATACTGCTCCTATATACAAGAATATAACTACTATAATACTGCTCCTATATATAAGAATATAACTACTATAATACTGCTCCTATATACAAGAATATAACTACCATAATCCAGCCTCCTATATACAAGAATATAACTACTATAATACTGCTCCTATGTACAAGAATATAACTAATATAATATTCCTATGTACAAGAATATAACTACTATAATACTGCTCCTATATACAATATAACTACTATAATACTGCTCCTATATACAAGAATATAACTACTATAATACTGCTCCTATATACAAGAATATAACATCAATAATACTGCCTCCTATATACAAGTATATAACTACTATAATACTGCTCCTATATACAAGAATATAACTACTATAATACTGCTCCTATATACAAGAATATAACTACTATAATACTTCCTCCTATATACAAAAATACTGTATATTACTGCCAATACTTTTCGGCATTATGAGGCCTTACAGAATTCATAAGAACGTGAAGGAGAGATTGGCCGCTAATACACAATGACAGACACGTGCTAAATGATAATTCACAGCGGATACGTAATAACTGACAGATGATAAACGTCCCCTATTTTCCCACATCAACAAATCCTAATTGTTTCGGATGCTAAATCCAGTATGTAAATGTGGCAGAGTTTGGGGGTCACTGTCAGCGCCCATTTCCCACTCCGACCCGCAGCCACCTGTGCGCTAAACAGCTGCTCTAATCCACAAGGAAATTGAGATCCAGTGTTTTGTAGCCCAGAGATCCCAAGTGTCAGAGTTTACATTATACATTAAAGGACCGGGATAAGGCAGGTTCCATTGACATCTCAAGTCGGATTTATTGAGGTTTATAGGCGCTAAAATGTAAATTCCGGTAGATTAGCAGAACGCTGAAAAAGAGGATAATGAATGAAATATTACTGATCCACAGTGCTGAACACTAGGACCATACACACCAGAACAGAAGCTACAAAGAAAGTCATTAGAAAGCAATAAAAGCCTGTAATTGTACATAAGCCGTAAAGTGTTACTGTCAGTACAAGGATTTTTTTTTCTCTTTTATCATAATGTAAACTATGAAATAAGAATTTTTGTAATTTACTTTAGTAACCTGTTCGCTAGCATTCTATGAAAAAATGACTATACTGCCCATGAACACAGAAGCTGTATATGGACAGTAAAGGTACACAGAGCTGCACTGTCCCTTAGTGCTCTCAGTGCTGTGTAATTTTAAATAGCCTCATCCAATGCCAGTATGACATCCAATCAGCTATTGTGAGATACACATGACTGTACAAGAATAATTCTGCTCCTATGTGCAAGAATATAACTACTATAATACTGCCCCTATATACAAGAATATATCTACTATAATACTGCTCCTATATACAAGAATATAACTACTATAATACTGCCTCTATATACAAGAATATAACTACTATAATACTGCCTCCTATATACAAGAATATAACTACTATAATACTGCCTCCTATATACAAGAATGTAACTACTATAATACTGCTCCTATATACAAGAATATACCTACTGTAAAACTACCTCCTATATACAAGAATATAACTACTATTATACTGCTCCTACATACAAGAATATAACTACTATAATACTGCCTCCTATATACAAGAATATAGCTACTATAATACTGCCCCTATATACAAGAATATAACTACTATAATACTGCCTCCTATATACAAGAATATAACTACTATAATACTGCCTCCTATATACAAGAATATAACTACTATAATACTGCTCCTATATACAAGAATATATCTACGATAATACTGCTCCTATATACAAGAATATAACTACTATAATACTGCCTCCTATGTACAAGAATATAACTACTATAATACTGCTCCTATATACGATAATACAACTTCTATAATACTGCCTCATATATACAAGAATATAACTACTATAATACTGCCCCCTATATACAAGAATATAACTACTATAATACTGCCTCCTATATACAAGAATATAACTACTATAATACTGCCTCCTATATACAAGAATATAACTGCTATAATACTGCCTCCTATATACAAGAATATAACTGCTATAATACTGCTCCTATATACAAGAATATAACTACTATAATACTGCCCCTATATACAAGAATATAACTACTATAATACTGCCTCCTATATACAAGAATATAACTACTATAATACTGTCTCCTATGTACAAGAATATGGCAGCACTATTTATGTATGTTTTATTGTGTTATTAATTATATTTAAAGTATGGCAGCATTATTTATGTACACTGTGTTGCATTTTGTTTACTCACCATATAACTAGGGTATAGAATTTAAAACCTTGCCCGTTTACCCCATCTTACCCCCTCACGACAGAATCGGGCAAAGTGTATGTCCCTGGGCTTCATATATAGAGCAGTTATAGCCTAAAACCACACAACCATGTATTACAACTCTCATGTAGTTGGATTAATTGATTAAAGACTTGTATCTAAAACTGTCCACATAACTATGCACACTTTCTCCCACACATATATTCACACACAATGGATGGCTGAATCCATAAAATCTGAAAAAGTTAATAAACAAAAATCTATAATTACATTTTTTATTTTTATATGGTGGTCAAAATAAAGTAAACATTCTAATCCCTACATGCCCTAATTTATGGAAACCAATACAACGTGTTTTCCATTTGGGTATTTGGGACATAACATCTGCTCTGAGGTTACAGCCATATTTATCAATATTTATCGTATTTTACGCCATTCTTTGATCTCACAGCCCAGCTGTAGTACTCGGAATCTACCACAAGAGGGAGCTGCTGTGCTGTGAGTGCAAAAGAAAGAAAACAAATCCAGATCTAATCTATTATCTTGCGCGAGAGAATTACAGATGTCGTCCAACTTGTTATATAACCTTTTAGATTTGTACGGTTGTTCTTTGGAAAGTACAAGCAGAAATATTATTCCCTCCAGTGCAATATAGATACATTTATTCTGTAAGAGCGATTGCCAGGCCAGATTACTGGGGTTGTGAAATATTCTGATTATCTATGAAGGGGAACTAAACACATATGTTAAAATTACAACAAGGTGTGGCAAGGGGTTCCCTACGCTGCGCAATACGCTTTATCCTTCAGTAAATCACAGCATACTCCTCTTTACCGCCACAATTAGGCGATAGAACGGTGGATTATTTGCTTTAAAGGGGTACTCCGGTCCAAAGACATCTTATCCCCTATTAAAAGGATAGGGGATAATGTGGTGTCTCGGTACAGGACCTTGTCCCGTCCCTTGTGCTAAAGGGGCACTCCCGTGGAAAACATTTTTTTTTTTTTTAGATCAACTGGTGCCAGAAAGTTAAACAGATTTTTAAATTACTTCTATTATATAATCTTAATCCTTCCAGTACTTTTTAGGGGCTGTATACTACAGAGGAAATGTTTTTCTTTTTGGAGCACGCCGCTCCTATTGGATGACGGGACGGCGTGCGTGACGACGTGATGACGACGAAGGAGAGCGCCGACGATGCAGGGGATCCCGAGAAGTACGCTACGGAGCCCCGAGGACAGGTAAGTGATCGTCAGCGGACCACATGGGGCACCGTAAACGGCTATCCGGTGGCAGCTGAAGCAGTCTGCGCTGCCGGATAGCCGTTTATGCGATGGCCCCGACATAAAAAAGCATTGTATGTTGATGCTGCCTTCAACATGCGATGGCCTCTGAGAGGCCATCGTATGTTGAAATGATCGTATGTCGGGGCCATCGTAGGTCGGGGGGTCACTGTATTTCATATTAACTTTTAGTATGCGAAGTATTGAAAAATCTACTGTATGGAGAACCGTATAGAGAACGTGATGGATCTGCGAATGGTCTGGTAATGGTCTTTGGATCTGATTGGCTACTTAGCACCTTATGTACACTATACGGTGGCCTTAGTTATGGGTACAGTATGGCAGCTTTATTGAACAAAGTAAGTTCTACGAGTTCTACTATTCAACGCTAAAAGATTTATTCTGTAAGTATGTTGTACAATAGGTTGATAGATTTGTCTCAAATTTAGCATAATAATATGTTAGGGGTGGATACACGACCCTAGAAAATTTGGCTAAAATCGATAAAGCAGAAGGGGATGATTTCATGGATCCATCCATTATTATAGGTAGTGACTGTGCATTGGTTTGTTCCATTATTGTAGGTAGAGACTGGGCATTGGTTCAGTCCATTATTGGAGGTAGAGACTGTAAATTGGTTCAGTCCATTATTATAGGAAGTGACTGTGCATGGTTCAGTCCATTATTATAGGTAGTGACTGTGCATGGTTCAGTCCATTATTGTAGGTAGTGACTGTGCATTGGTTCAGTCCATTATTGTAGGTAGAGACTGTGCATTGGTTCAGTCCATTATTGTAGGCAGTGACTGTGAATTGGTTCAGTCCATTATTGTAGGTAGAGACTGTAAATTGGTTCAGTCCATTATTGTAGGCAGTGACTGTGCATTGGTTCAGTCCATTATTATAGGTAGTGACTGTGCATTGGTTCAGTCCATTATTGTAGGCAGTGACTGTGTATTGGTTTGGTCCATTATTGTAGGTAGAGACTGTGCATTGGTTCAGTCCATTATTGTAGGTAGAGACTGTAAATTTGTTCAGTCCATTATTATAGGTAGTGACTGTGCATGGTTCAGTCCATTATTGTAGGTAGTGACTGTGCATTGGTTCAGTCCATTATTGTAGGTAGAGACTGTGCATTGGTTTAGTCCATTATTGTAGGCAGTGACTGTGCATTGGTTCAGTCCATTATTGTAGGTAGAGACTGTGCATTGGTTCAGTCCATTATTGTAGGTAGAGACTGTGCATTGGTTTAGTCCATTATTGTAGGCAGTGACTGTACATTGGTTCAGTCCATTATTGAAGGTAGAGACTGTGCATTGGTTCAGTCCATTATTGTAGGTAGAGACTGTGCATTGGTTCAGTCCATTATTGTAGGTAGTGACTGTGCATTGGTTAAGTCCATTATTGTAGGTAGTGACTGTGCATTGGTTCAGTCCATTATTGTAGGTAGTGACTGTGCATTGGTTCAGTCCATTATTGTAGGCAGTGACTGTGCATTGTTACAGTCCATTATTGTAGGTAGTGACTGTGCATTGGTTCAGTCCATTATTGTAGGCAGTGACTGTGCATTGGTTCAGTCCATTATTGTAGGTAGTGACTGTGCATTGGCTTGGTCAATAGTTAGCCAAAAGACACCTGGCATGGAAGTATTAATGCTGGTATGGGAATAAGATGGCAGAAATGGGGGGGGGGGGGGGGGTGCTGGACTATAGGTATTGTGACTAGCTTGGGGTAAAATGGCTGCCATGGTGGTATTGTAACTGGTATGGGGTATTGTGGTTAGTATTTGATTATTGCAGATGGCATGGGGTAATATGACTGGTATGGAGATATTGTTGCTGATATGGGAATATTATTGATAGCATGGGGTATTGTGGCAGGTGTGGGAGTATAATGGCTAAAATTGGGACATTGTGACTGTTATGGAGGTATTGTTGCAGGCATGGGGTAATATGACTGGTATGGAGATATTGTTGCTGGTATGGGTATTGTTGCGGGCATGGGGTAATAAGACTGGCATGGAAGTATTGTTGCTGTAATGGGAATATTATGGCTGACATGGGGGCATTGTGGGCGGCACAAAAGGACTTGTGGTTCTCATAGTTCATAATACTTTGCATCATGTCTTGCAGGAGCATTGTGACAGCCCTATGGGACTCGTACTGAATACAGAATTCATCCAGGGTGACAATTTATTTCCACAGTTCTGTTCCTTTAAAAATACAGAACATAAAACAACAAACCGAAACACATCAGGGGAAATTTAATAAGCAAAATGTGGCAGAATTATGGCTCAAATTGTGCCAAAAGCTGGAGCACACGCCACACGCCAAATTTATTATGTGTTTTAGACACTTTTTACTAGACAGTTTTGGGCATAGCTAAGAGAGCTGTAAAATAGGTCAGATATACAAATGGCGTGCGCCAAAATTTGGCATATAATATTGGTGTAAAGTAAGCCAGCCAAGAGACGGTATCCAGCAATATGCGCCAACTCCATTGTATAGTGTGCGCCACTGTGATGAAATTGGCGCAGTTTCTGTCTGTCTCGTCTAGCCTTATCCTGTCTAACTTTAGCACAGTAATAATAAATCTCCCACCATTGTTGTCAGTGAGCCCAAATGGACCACATGAAATTCCAGGGCCCTTGGCAGGATGATAAAAGCGGTCGGACGAGCTTCCTGCAGAATATTCTAATGATCCTGGAGAGATGCCATTACCTTTCATTGGAAATGATTTGGAGCTTGCTGTTTATAGGGGGTGGGGGGGGGGATGTGATAGGAATTTAGATAAAACACTGTGAGGTTATCATCCAGATGATCTACGCTGCAGAACATATAGCGTCTCATTATCTTACATTTTTATTTTAGAATTTTTTTACATAATTTTTCCCCCTCTCTGCTATAGTTAAAGGGGTATTCAGGCTTTATACTGTACATCTTATCCCCTATCCAAAGGATAGGGAACAAGATGTATGATCACAGGGTTCCGCCGCTGGGGACCCCTGCGATCTCAGTGCAGCTCCCAGTATTCTGTGCCAGGCGCTGCCTCCAAGACGGGGACGACCCTTCCCATAGACATGAGTGGAGGGGGCATGATGTGACGTCACTAGGGGGCGTGGTAAGGACTAGTGATGAACGGCATAGGTCATATACGAGTTCGCGATATTTTGCGAATATTTGGACGAATATTCGTCCTATAGCCGCGAATTTCGCATATTCGCATATAGTTTGAATCCTTCTCATTGTCCCAAAAGCTTAAAGAAGGGAGGGATCAGTGTCCTCTGAAAGTGACGATATTCACATATTTTTCGCATAAAATTCGCATTCACATATTCGCCTTCTTTGGACCACAAGCTGGAAGCAGGGAGGGATTATCACCTTTTATTTACACAGTACACATCATTGTGATGTGTACTGTGAAAAAAAATAAACGAATATTCGACATAACAAATATGATTCGCAATATTCTCAATATTCGCAAAATCGCAAAGTGACGATATTAACGCAAAAAATTTGCTATTCAAATATTCGCGCCCAACACTAGTCGTGATGTCACGGAATGCAGGGGGCTGCACCGAGATCGTGGACCCCCACGATCATACATCTTATCCCCCTATCCCCACCGACAGGGTGGCCAAAATACCGGCTGTGCAGGTAAAATCGCTTCTCGGCCTTTTGGCTAAGATCAAGTGTAGTATCTGTTCTTATCAGTGGTTTAGTCTCTGGCCATTGATGTAGAATGGATGCTGCATGGAGGGGGCAGGTGTACCGGGGCGTTCCGGGGCTGGTTCTGAGGAATCAGCCCGACGGCTGTCCTGATGTGACCTGTTTCCTCCGGGTCTCGCCACGAGGTAGAGGGGTGTAGAGCCGAGGTACTTCTGTACCTCCGAGAGTGGTGACCCTGAGGTGCCAAAACTCACTGGGTGTTATAACTCACTGAGTGAAAGCACTGCACCATACTCTTCACCTTTGGCACTCACCCTTGGTATCCTGGCCTTCTGGCTAGGATCAGGGCAATTTTTATAGATTCGGCCAGATGACCGGGCAGTATATCTGCACTCGTCCACTTATTTATTATTTTTTTTGTTTGTCGTTTGTGTCTTTATTTGTACACAGGATTATAAGGATGCTGTAGCCCTTCTGGGTGTCCCTCCTGGCGGTCTAGGGGAGGTGTGTGTGGCCATTAGGTTCCTCACCTCCCTGCAACCCCTGGGCATCTTGGCTTTGGTCAAGATGCCACCAGTTTACGGCTCCTCGGCTGATACCTTGGCTAATGCCTAGGTCGAAGCCAGGAGCATTTTCGGCCCCTTAGTAGCTTCGGCGAAAAGGGGCATCAAACCTGGATCCTTGCAGGTGCCTTTTGGCCGGAGGTGAATGGTAGGTTTGTTGGGGGGCTTCTCTCCTGTTGGAGAAGGGCTTAGCGATAGACCACATCCTTTGTGCACGTTTTTTTTAGTGTGACACGTTTGCACCTTTTCTTGCACTTTGGGTGATAGAGACACTTGCCTCGGCTCTTGAAAAAGAAAAAAAAAAGATGTATAAAGCCAAAATACCCCTTTAAACATACATATCATGTTCCAGATGCAGCAAAGTTAGGTTTGTCCTAAGTACAAGAATATTACTACTATAATACTAAGTGTTATAAGTGATATAAATGTAAGCAAATCTCCAGGGCCAGATGGATTGCACCCAAGAGTTCTTAGAGAGGTAAGTTCAGTAATATCTGTACCCCTGTTCATGATATTTAGAGATTCTCTGGTGTCTGGTATTGTGCCAAGGGACTGGTGCAAGGCGAATGTGGTGCCAATCTTTAAAAAGGGCTCTAGGTCTTCCCCAGGAAACTATAGAACGGTAAGTCTAACGTGCACTGTTCCTATATACAAGAATATAACTACTATAATACTGCCTCCTATATACAAGAATATAACTACTATAATACTGATCCTATGTACAAGAACATAACTACTATAATACTGCCCCTATATACAAGAATATAACTACTATAATACTGCCTCCTATATACAAGAATATAACTACTATAATACTGCTCCTATATACAAGAATATAACTACTATAATACTGCTCCTATATACAAGAATATAACTGCTATAATACTGCCTCCTATATACAAGAATATAACTACTATAATACTGCTCCTATATACAAGAATATAACTACTATAATACTGCTCCTATATACAAGAATATAACTACTATAATACTGCTCCTATATACAAGAATATAACTACTATAATACTGCTCCTATATACAAGAATATAACTACTATAATACTGCTCCTATATACAAGAATATAACTACTATAATACTGCCTCCTATATACAAGAATATAACTACTATAATACTGCTGATGTAAGTAATGTAAAACTCCTTCAGTGTTGCAGTTTATGTATCCTCTAGATTTGTGAGGCTTTTATGCTGAGTTGGAGTCCTTCTGTAACAATCCAAGGGAACAAACAACAATCTCAGCTCTGCTACATCTCTAAGGAGCATGCCTTCTCTTCGTGCCTGCCAGGCTTTCCCTCCTGGTGTTTAGTCAGGCAGTGCAGAGTGTTTGCAGAACTTTTCTCGTATTGACCTGCGGAGCTATGTTAGCCTCCCGGAGTAGATGCCTCTCGGTTTCATCATTATGATAATTTCTCTTCTCTCTCAAAAACAGCCATTCATGAGGATCCAAAAAATTTTACACTTCTAATTTTCCAATTGACCTTGCCAGTTATAGTGTGACCCGGTGTCACAGTCTGAAAACATATGCTGTGTTCTGCACGCTCTTGGCAGCTGGGGTGCAGCTTGATCCTAACCAGAAACTTGTCATCCTCCTGGTTGCATACCCTGCGATTACCGCTCGGAGGCGGCTGCTGCCTACACGGCCCGAAAAGAGATGATCCCTACAGCTGGGCCCACTTTAGGACTACAAATTGTTACATTCAACTCCGGCGTTAACTTTCTTAATAATCTAACCCAGTGGTCTAAAAACTGTGGCCATCATATGGCACTTCCAGTCAGAGGACACTGATCTGATCCCTCCCTTCTTTAAAGGGAACCAATCATCAGATTTTACCCTATATAACGCTTGGCAAAGCGTTATATAGGGTAAAATCTTTATTTTCCCCATTCCCAGGGGAAGCTCCTGCCCCCAGGGATGGTGAAGATATGAAGTCATAAACTAGTCACCGCCGCCGCCGTAAGTAGTCACCTGGGCGGGGAGCTCTTCTCACCTACTCCCGTTCTTCAGCCGGCAGCGACGCCCCCTCCGCTTGATTGATGGGCCGCGTCATCACTCTGCTCCGTCTATTCAGTGAGCGGAACAATGACGCGGCCTATCAATCAAGCGGAAGGGGCGTCGCTGCCGGCCGAAGAACGGGAGTAGGGGAGAAGAGCTCCCCGCCCAGGTGACTACTTACGGCGGCGGCGGTGACTAGTTTATAACTTCATATCTTCACCATCCCTGGGGGCAGGAGCGTCCCCCGGGGATGGTGAGGACAACAATTTTACCCTATATAACGCTTTGCCAAGCATTATATAGGGTAAAATCTGATGATTGGTTCCCTTTAAGGTGAAAGATATAATCGCACTTGCGCACTATGCGAATTTCATTACGAATTTCTGCATGAAAAAAAAAAGAGAACGAACTTAGCGAATTTGCGAATTTCGTGAATATAGGACGAATATTCATCCATATATTTGCGATCTATAGCGAATTCGAATATGGCCTATGCTGCTCATCACTATTCTATGCATGAAGTATAAAGTACTATGGTCATGTGTAGTGGTCAGGTCATGTTGGGGGTTGTAGTGTCCTATGTATGGAGTATAACGGAATGGTATTATGGTCATGTCCAGTGGTCGGGTCATAATGGGTGTTGTAGTGTTCTACAGTATGTATAGAGTTTAATTGAATGGTATTATGGTCATGTCCAGTGGTCAGGTTGTGTTGGGAGTTGTAGTATTTTATATATGCAGTAGAATGATAATATGGTCATGTCCAGTGGTCGGGTTGTGTTGGGATTTGTAGTGTTCTATATATGGAGTAGAATGATACTATGGTCATGTCCAGTGATTGGGTCATATTGGAGTTTGTAGTGTTTAATATATGGAGTAGAATGATATTATGGTCATGTCCAGTAGAGGGTTGTAGTCATCCATATATGGAGTAGAATAAAACTATGGTAATGTCCAGGGGTTGAGTTCTGTTGGAGGTTCTAGTGTTTTATATAAGGAGTAGAATGATAATATGGTCATGTTCAGTGGTCGGGTTGTGTTGGAAGTTCTAGTGTTTTATATAAGGAGTAGAATGATAATATGGTAATGTCCAGGGGTTGAGCTGTGTTGGAGGTTCTAGTGTTTTATATAAGGAGTAGAATGATAATATGGTCATGTTCAGTGGTCGGTTGTGTTGGGAGCTGTTGTGTTCTATATATGGAGTAGAATAAAACTATGGTCATGTCCAGTGGTCGGGTCATATTGGAGTTTGTAGTGTTTAATATACGGAGTAGAATGATAATATGGTCATGTCCAGTGGTCGGTTGTGTTGGGAGCTGTTGTGTTCTATATATGGAGTAGAATAAAACTATGGTCATGTCCAGTGGTTGGGTCATATTGGAGGTTGTAGTGTTCTATGTGTAGAGTATAATAGCCTTGTATTATGGTCATATCCAGTGGTCGGGTTGTGATGGGAGTTGTAGTGTCCTTTACATATCTGTCACGTAGAGCCTCTACGAACTCCTTGCCACTTTGGTAAAAAGGAAAGTGAGCTAAAAGTGAGAAATGTGAAATCTCCGAGCTGCGTCAGCGCTAAAGTGCCGCTATTACAAACTGACGGAAGTCTTAATAGATCTTTTAGGTATGACATATACCTTAAAGTTCTGCCGAAGTGTCATGAGAGATTGGTGTATAGGTGATATAGCCTGGGAGCCTTGACAAGATAATGCCTGTCCATTTAGAGACATCGTATTTATTTGAGTAAATTATAACAGCGAGATCTGTAATAACCACTTTATTCGCCTGGAACTTTTACACCGAGATGTCTGCGATTGACATATTTCGAGATACACGCCTTGTCGTGGACATGACAGCACTTAACTAGATGGGTACGAAACACAATACCTGAGGCAGCTGGCGGCTGACATGTTAATTGCAAGGTTTATATAAATTACAAGACAAACAGGAGGCGGCTGGAAAACCTTCCATTACTTTGTAGGAATTTAAGTTAAGATGTAATGTTTACAGATATCGAGCACATTGTGGCCAAGATTTGGAATTTTTTTTTCTACGCACACTTTTGTTGGACCAGGAGTAGCCCTGGCATGGGGGGTTAGTCAGAATATAATTCTCCATATACCCATATACTCTCTTCCCGGAGAGATTGTCTTAAAGTAACCTTATGGTAAGGGCAATATAGAGGAAGGGGATTTTAAAGGGATATTCCAGCCCTAGACATGTTAACCCCTATTCAAACAATAGTCCAGGACCCAATCGATCTCCGGGCCAGCGATGAGGCGTTACGGTCACGGAAGCCTGGGGTGATTGTGATGTCACGCCCCCTCCATTCATGTCTATGGGAGGGGGTGTGACGGCCAGTACACAGCCATCATGCCTTCTCCCATAGACATGAATGGAGGGGGCGTGGTTTGACGTCACAACCCCTGCCGCGGGAACCCATCGTTCTAAACAAACTTTGGATAGGGGATAAGATGTCTAGGGGTGGAGTACCCCTTTAATTCCTCCATAGTCTATTAGAACATTGAGGAATTTATTACATGAATGTGTATAAGCTGGGGGATGCAACGTTTTGGTGTTCCTGGAATGCTAAAACTACCTGGCAATGATACCTCCCTTGTTCCTGTTTTCTTTCGCAAATAGACACATATGACCTCAAAAGAAACAGGGCTGTCTAACGAACCCCATTACCTCCATGGAATGATAAGTAACAGGAAAGAGAAGTGGGGCCATACTTTTGTGGTTATAGGAAATGACAATCTGATGCTCTTTAGGAACATATTGCCATCATTTCCATTGTGGCTGCATTATTCTTAGACTAAAAAGTAAAGAACATTGAATTCTTACAATTTGCTTCTAAGTAACCATAAAATCTGGAACGTCCACGCAGTACGTTCTGTGGACACTAAACTCTTCCCGACATGGAAGCATGATGACTGGTGAGTGACTATACTTAATGTCAGGATGTACTACATAAATAATGAATAAATGCATTCCTTAACATTTATAATGGTAACACCAAGAAGGACAAGCCATCTGTGCTATACAACATGCCTGATAGGGTCTCATCAATTCATGCTGCTTATATCAAATTCTGACCCTCCCATCTGTATGGTGCTACAAAGATCTGGATCCGTCTGACCAGGCCATGTTCCTCCAAAGAGTTCTGGATTCATCTGACCAGGCCATGTTCCTCCAAGAAGATCTCCATCCATGTGACCAGGCCATGTTTCTCCAAGAAGATCTCCATCCATGTGACCAGGCCATGTTTCTCCAAGAAGATCTCCATCCATGTGACCAGGCCATGTTTCTCCAAGAAGATCTCCATCCATCTGACCAGGACATGTTTCTCCAGAGATTTCCATCCATCTGACCAGGCCATGTTTCCCCACAGAGATCTTGATCCATCTGACCAGGCCAAGTTTCTCCACATAGATTTCCTTCCATATGACCAGGCCATGTTTCTCCACAGAAATCTCCATCCGTCTGACCAGGACATGTTTCTCCACAGAGATTTCCATCCATCTCACCAGGCCATGTTCCTCCACAGAGATCTCTATCCATCAGACCAGGACATGTTCCTCCACAGAGATCTCTATCCATCTGACCAGGCCATGCTTCCCCAAGTAGATGTCCATCCATCTGACCAGGCCATGTTTCTCCAAAAGATCTGGATCCATCTGACCAGGCCATGTTTTTCCCCAGAGATCTGGATCCATCTGACCAGGCCATGTTTCTCCACAGAGATCTCCATCCATCTGACCAGGCCATGTTTCTCCAAAGAGATCTCCATCCATCTGACCAGGCCATGTTTCTCCACAGAGATCTCTATCCATCTGACCAGGCCATGTTTCTTCACAGAGATTTCCATCCATCTGACAAGGCCATGGTCCTCCACTGAGATCTCCATCCATCTGACCAGGCCATGTTTTTCCACAGAGCTCCTTATCCATCTGACCAGGCCATGTTTCTCCACAGAGATCTCTATCCATCTGACCAGGCCATGTTCCTCCAGAGAGTTCTGGATCCATCTGACCAGGCCAAGTTCCTCCAAAGAGTTCTGGATCCATCTGACCAGGCCATGTTACTCCACAGAGATCTCTATCCATCTGACCAGGCCATGTTCCTCCAAAGAGTTCTGGATCCATCTGACCAGGCCAAGTTCCTCCAAAGAGTTCTGGATCCATCTGACCAGGCAATGTTTCTCCACAGAGATCTCTATCCATCTGACCAGGCTATGTTTCTCCACAGATATCTCTATCCATCTGACCAGGCCATTCTCTACAGAGACCTCCATCCATCTGGCCAGGCCATGTTTCTTCAAGAAGATCTCCATCCATCTGACCAGGCCATGTTTCTTCAAGAAGATCTCTATCCATCTGACCAGGCCATGTTTCTCCACAGAGATCTCTATCCATCTGACCAGGCCATGTTTCTCCACAGAGTTCTGGATCCATCTGACCAGGCCATGTTTTTCCACAGAGATCTCTATCCATCTGACCAGGACATGTTTCTCCACAGAGATCTCTATCCATCTGACCAGGCCATGTTTCTCCACAGAGTTCTGGATCCATCTGACCAGGCCATGTTTTTCCACAGAGATCTCTATCCATCTGACCAGGCCATATTCCTCCACAGAGATCTCCTTTCATCTGACCGGGACATTTCTCCACACAGATCTGGATGTCACTGCTGTTCACCTGACTAAAGCCAACTATGATGTCACTGCTGCGCATACACATCAGTCATGTCACAACATCTTAGTAATCCACAGATTTGTGATAACACTGAATGTTACCCAACTAAAACCCGCTTGTGGTGTCACAGCAGCTTATCCGATTCCGCTTTCACAGCAGTTACCTAACAAAACCACAGTTGTGATGTCATAGTGGTATACCCGACTGAGCCTCACTTGTGATGTCACATTTGTGATGTCACAGCATGTCACCTCTTTGAAATACAATTGTTATGTTCTAAAGCTTATCTGACCTAAAACAGCTTGCGAGGTCATAATAGTGTACATGCCCCAAACCCACAGTGATGTCACAAAAGCTTACCTGTTAAAATAGAATTGTGATGTCACAGCAGCTAACCTGTCTGAAACCCATGTGTGATGTCACTGCAGATCACCTGACTAAAACCTACAGTATATGTGGCGGCACAAAAACTATTATGACCAGTAGTATCTGTGAGATGTGGATACAAAAGGAGTATAACCACTAACGTGTGATCTCATAGAGCAGTGGTCTCCAACCTGCGGACCTCCAGATGTTGCAAAACTACAACCCCCAGCATGCCCGGACAGCCAACGGCTGTCCGGGCATGCTGGGAGTTGTAGTTTTGCAACATCTGGAGGTCCGCAGGTTGAAGACCACTGTCATAGAGATAATTAATCACTATTATTTTTAAAGGGGTACTCCGGTGGAAAACTTTTTTTTTTTTTTTTTAATCAACTGGTGCTGGAAAGTTAAACAGATTTGTAAATGACTTCTATTTAAAAAAAATCTTAATCCTTCCAGTACTTATTAGCTGCTAAATACTACAGAGGAAATTCTTTTCTTTTTGGAACACAGAGCTCTCTGCTGACATCACGAGCACAGTGCTCTCTGCTGACATCTCTGTCCATTTTAGGAACTGTCCAGAGCAGCATATGCTTTCTATGGGGATTTTCTCCTACTCTGCACAGTTCTTAAAATGGACAGAGGTGTCAGCAGAGAGCACTGTGGTCATGATGTCAGCAGAGAGCTCTGTGTTCCAAAAAAGAAAATAATTTCCTCTGTAGTATTCAGCAGCTAATAAGTACTGGAAGGATTAAGATTTTTTTTAATAGAAGTAATTTACAAATCTGTTTAACTTTCTGCACGAGTTAATTAGAAAAAAAAGGGCCCCTTCCCTTCAGGGTAGTCAGGACATGTTGGAAGTCGTAATTTTTTGTAACAGCTGGAGAGCCACAGGTTGCCGACCACTACAGTAGTGAAAGGCTCTTAGTGCATGCTGGGAGTTGTAGTTTTGCAAATGTCGGAGAGCCACAGGTTAGCATTCCACTCCAGTAGGGAAAGACTGTGAGGACATGCTGGGAGTTGTAGTTTTGCACCATCCCAGCTATAAGTGCCATCTGCTGCCACTTTCCCTTGTAAATGAAACTAAATACGGACGGGACTTTCATGTGACATCTTGTTCTTGTACGTTGCATTTGGGAAATGTTGAGGAATGTCCATATAGCTCAGGGAGTGGAGTCACCAGTCGCCGTCATTGCATCTGGCCGATATTAGGGCCGCCAGTGTTTCTCATTGTATACAATCAAATTGAAAGCTGGTAGCAGGCAGGAGCCAGTAATGTGGCGGATGATGTTTCACAGTAGCCCCCCCCCCCCCCCCATACCATATACAGAGGGGAAAATGTTTTGGGTTAGTACAGGAATACACTTGGTGGTCTTATTTTAGTCTCTGCTTGACATTTTTCCACTTCAAACTCACCGCAGTCCTGGCCACAACTGGCGTACGCTACTGATGGGGTGACGGCGGGGTACGGTCTGCAACCCAGCCCAGCCTTATGAAAACCAGAACTGTCTCTCTCTCTCTTTATCTCTCTCTCCATATATATATATATATATATATATATATATATATGTATATGTGGTAGGTACAGGGTGTGATGAAAAGGGCAGATAGAAATACCCTAGGGCAGATGGCATTAACCCCTTGTATTCGTGACGCCAGGACGTGGTTTTTCCTCGATACCACCCGAAGGTATATCACTAGATCCTGGGCTAGGCACAGGGGCAATAATGACTCCGATGACAAGTTACGGATAACAGTAGCTTTAATGAGGGTAGACAGTTGGTAAAGTCTTTACAGTTCAGCCAGGGCCTAGGGAGGTGACTAGAGATGAGCGAACTTACAGTAAATTCGATTCGTCACGAACTTCTCGGCTCGGCAGTTGATGACTTTTCCTGCACAAATTAGTTCAGCTTTCAGGTGCTCCGGTGGGCTGGAAAAGGTGGATACAGTCCTAGGAGACTCTTTCCTAGGAATGTATCCACCTTTTCCAGCCCACAGGAGCACCTGAAGGCTGAACTAATTTCCGCAGGATAAGTCATCGACTGCCGAGCCGAGAAGTTCGTGACGAATCGAATTTACTGTAAGTTCGCTCATTTCTAGAGGTGACCAGTGACTCAGAGATCTTAAAGGGGTACTCCGCCCCTGGCATCTTATCCCCAATGCGAATTTTATTCGCGAATATCGCATATTTGCGAATTCGCGAATATTCGTGAATATAGCACTATATATTCGCAATTACGAATATTCTTTTTTTTTTTTCACAGTACACATCACAGTGATCATCCCTGTCTGCTTCCAGCTTGTGTGGTGTAAAGAAGGCTCTAATACTACTGTGTGAGGCTGGCGTGCGAATTTTCGCATATGCAAATTTTCATATATGCTAATTTTCACATATACAAAATGCAAAAATAAAATGCGAATATTATGATTATGCGAATTTAGCGAACATATGATGAATTTTCGTCCATATATTCGCAAAATATCGCGAATTCAAATATGGCCTATGCCGCTCAACACTAGACTAGAGTAGGTTGAACCAGCCCTGGTGCTGGTGAGACACAGAAGATCGCAGGCTGGGTTGGAGAAAACATGGTAAAATCCATGGATGGGCGGATTCCCTCGCCTGGAATGTACTCTCTCGCAGGTCTGACAGCTGGAGGAGGTCGTGCTGGGAGCACAGGTAGATCTTTTTTCAGATGTAACTTGATTCAGTTTCGGTGAACAACTTGCGGCTCGTACCCAGGCTTTTGTACTTTGTATACATCATATTCCAGATAGGGTACGGCCGTCACCGTGTTAGGTTCTGTCTCCCAGATATAGTCTAACTTGTGGGTCCTTGGAAACTTCAGCAGCCAGATTTTATTGCCCAATTGAAGTGGTTTGGCGGAAGCGTGACGGGTATAGTCCTCCTTTTGTCTCTGCTGGGCCTTGCCCATCTTCTTGCTGACAATTTCTTTAGCCTCTCGGATTCTTCTCTAGTGGTCAGAGACCCCCTCTAGTGAGGCTTGCGGAGAGTTGTTGAACAGGGCTTGGAGCCCAAATATTTGGTCTGTAGGCAGCTGCCCATGTTGCCCCATCATCATGTAGAAAGGGGTGCACCCCGTAGAACAGTGGAATGTGTTGTTATGGATCTCCAATAGCTGGGGCAGCAGTCGGGGCCACTCTTCTTGTCTTGACACAGAGGCTGCTCGCAACATGTAGATAAAGAGTTGCTTGATGCGTACACAGATCCCGTTCACCTGGGGGGTGATAAGCAGTAGTCCGGAGTTTCTTGCAGACATGGAATTGACACAGCTCTTGGAAGAGTTGGGTCTCAAAGGCCGTTCCATGGTCTGTTAGGTGAGTAGAACATCTGGGCCGCTGTCTTGGCTGTGAGATCTTTGACGGGGACAACAACAACCAATTTGGAGTAGTGAACCACCATATTTAAAGCATAAGTGTACCAGGACCGGGTAGATGACAACTTGACATGGTCTAGCGCGACCAACTGGTTAGGCCTTTCACTCTGGATGGAATGGAGGGGTGCTCTTGCGTTCTTGCGCATGTTCGTGGTGATGTTACAGACAGCACATTCACTGCACCATTTCTCAATGTCGCTCCACATACCAATCCAATAAAATCTTCGCCTGACAGTACCTTCGGTCTTGTGGACTCCAAAGTGTCCCGACTGATCATGGTATACGTTGAGGACCATCACCACATCTCTTCAAGGAACCAGAGTCTGATGAAGTCGATCACCAGAGACTGGATCCAAAGAATCTTGATACAACAGTCCTTTGTGCAAAAACATTCGCTTCCTCTGTCGCCACAGATGTTTCAGCTCGTAGTCACACTGGGCACGGCGTAGATGGGTTGGTACCTTTTTTGCCAGAAGGTAGTCCAGCAGATCCCCCATGACTGGATTTTTGTCCTGAAGAGTCTTCCAGGTGTATTGGTCTTCTTTAACCTTTTTGGACCTGGGTTCACCATCCATGAGGGCGGTCACAACATTCTGGTTCACGAACCTTTTGTAGAATGGGGGCATCTCAACATCTTCCCACACGTCTTCGACAGGGGGTTCTTCGCCGTGGTCATCCTAGACAGTAAGTCGGTATTGACATTCAACTTGCCGCTTCTGTACTTGATGGTGAAACTGTAATTGGCTAATCCTGAAGCCCAACGCTGCTCGATGGCACCCAACTTGGCAGTGTTCAGGTGGACCAATGGGTTATTATCCATGTAGGCAGTAAATGGCGTGGCGGCCAAAAAGTATTTGAACTTTCCGGTCACGGCCCAAACCAGGACGAGAAGTTCCAACTTGAATGAGCTGTAATTCGCATAGTTCTTCTCTGCTTCTAGCAGGTTACGACTGGCATAAACAATTACTCGCTCTTGTCTTTCCTGGACTTGGGACAGGACAGCTCCCAGGCCTTCAAAACTGGCATCAGTATACAGCAGGAACAGCTGTCTGTAGTCTGGATACGCAAAGATGGGTGGTTCTGTCAGCAGATGTTTGAACGCCGTCTCTTGCTCTTCAGCCCATTCAACAGGTAGTCTTCTATTGTAGTTCTCCTTCGCCGTACACCGTAAGAGAGCTGTGAGGGGTTCTGAAATCTGGGCAAAGTGGGGAATGAAACAGTGGTAGTAGCCGGCAAACCCCAGGAAGCTCCTGACATCTTTCACCGTGCACGTGGTTGGGCAGTTATTGACAACTTCCACCTTTTCAGGATTAGGCTGGACTCCCTCTGCGCTGACAACATGACCCAAGTAGTGGACCTGAGTTTTGAGCAAGTGACACTTTGATGGTTTGATCTTCAGTCCATTCTTGTTCAGGACTTGGAAGGCGTCTGATAGGTGGCTAAGGTGTTCCTGATAGGACTTGAAATACACAATGACATCGTCCAGGTACAATAGGACACTTTGAAAATTCAGTTGGCCCAGGCAGCTTTCCTTTAGATGCTAGAACGTGACAGGGGCATTGCACAGCCCAAACGGCATACTTTCAAACTTTAACAGTCCCATGGGTGTCACGAAGGCGGCCATGGGCACTTGCCAATATCCACTGGTTAGGTCCAGGGTGGAGAAGTAAGCAACCGACCCGAGGGCGGTGAGTGACTCCTCGATCCTTGGCAATGGATAAGCGTCCTTGTGTGTGACATTGTTAAATTTCCTGTAGTCGACACAGAAGCGGATGGTTCTGTCCTTTTTCTTGACTAGGAAAAGTGGGGCTGCCCAGGGGCTTTGACTTTCCTGAATTACGTCTGCATCTTTCATGTCGGCCAGCATCTTCTTGACAGTCAGATACATGCCAGGCGTGACTGGACGGTGTCTTTCCTTGATAGGTGGGCTATCACCTGTGAGGATTTGGTGCTGGATCATTGAAGTCTGCCTGAAGTCTGTGGGGTGCTTGCTGAAAACCTCATGGCAAGCTGTCTTCTGGGGAGAGCACCAACTATTCTGTCTGACTTCCTTTCAAACACACTTCCCCTTTCTGCTACCTCATTAATTAGGCCACAGGTGGAGGTTTCTCCAGGGTTAGCTAGGGAAATACACCCTTCCCTTGCCACAGTGTCACAATATATAAAAATATAATATAATATATATATATATATATATATATATATATATATATATAAATATATATGGTGTCCCGGTACCGTACGTTGTACCGTACCTTTTGTGCTAAGTCCCCAAAGTCAGAGATCCTGCGTACCGATAGGATCCTCCTGGTGAGATAACCCTTAGTCACTTCTTCCTTCTTTGGTTTTATGTGTTTGATGTTTGTAATTTGTATATAATTTATATATATGTATAGAACTTCAAGGACCTTAGGTCACATGACTACTAAGCCTACTGTTAGGTTAAGCTTAAGGACCTTTCAGGTCACGTGAGTGGGTCACATGATGTACCACAATGCTTTGTGAAGGGACTGACAGTTGGTGGAACCAATAAGCTATGAGCCTGCCTCTTGCCATACAAGGACGCTGTTACCCAATCGTCGCTCTCTTTCCCCCGGGATATGACAGCGAGCGGAGCTCTGCGCAAGTCTAAAGACAAATCTAGGCCTGAAGCCTATTTCTTCAGCATCTTACTTACTGTGAGTCTACTAAACTCAATTCAACTAAATCTACGTGACTACTGAACCTAAAACCAAACCCTAAATTCAGTGGAACAGTGTAAAGCAAACCTCAGAGCTTATTTCCCTATAAGGTCCCAACCAACTGTGAGGAACTTAAAGTCCGCTCCTCTGTAAAGTCTGTTACTACTGTTAACCTGCATAAAAGTTGCAGTAAATTTATTTCCAGTTTACTAAACCTCCGGTGGTGGACAATCCTTTATTCCTACCCTACATCCCCACAAGCTCACCACATATATATATATCATCATGTGTGTATGTATGTAAATGTGTGTGTGTATATGTGTGTGTGTGTGTGTGTGTATGTATGTGTAAATATATAGATTCCATGCAAGGGTGGTGATTTCCATCTGAATTCCTATGCAAGTCTATGAGACTTATGGTACATCTCCTGATCATGTTACTTTCGGGCTGCAGATATTGCCCAGGACTTTTACACATCCTGTGACTGCACAGAATCGCACCGGATGGGATATGAGGAGGGGTATGAGGTCGGAATATGAGGATGGTATTGAGCACGGGATATGAGGTCATGATATGAGAAGGGGATACAAGGACGGGAGATGAGGACGAGAGATGAGGTTGGGATATGAACAAGTGATATAAAAATGGTATATGAGGTTGAGATATGAGGTTTAGATATGAGGAGGAGATATGAAAACGGAATTTGAGGACAGGATATGACGATGGCATATGAGGATGGACAGGATAGAAGGTTGGCATATGAGGATGTGGTAATGGCGGGCTCGAGGTGTGAGGTGCAGGGCAGATGTTATTACCCTAGGGACAGATGGCATTAACCCCTTTTGTTTGTGATGCCAGGGCGTGGTTTAGCCTTAACCACCCGAAGGTATACCGCTGGATCCTGAGCTAGGCACAGAGGCAATGAAGACACCGACATTGAATACGTGGTCGGGATATAAGGGCAGGACATGAGGACAGGATATGACGATGGCATATGAGGATGGACAGGATATATGGTTGGCATATGAGGATGTGGTAATGGCGGGCTGGGGGGTGTGAGGTGCAGGGCAGATGTTATTACCCTAGGGACAGATGGCATTAACCCCTTTTGTTTGTGATGCCAGGGTGTAGTTTAGCCTTGACCACCCGAAGGTATACCGCTGGATCCTGAGCTAGGCACAGAGGCAATGAAGACACCGACATTGAATACGAGGTCGGGATATAAGGGCAGGACATGAGGACGGGATATGAGGATGGACAAGATAAAAGGTTGGCACATGAGGACGGGATATAAGGACGTCATATATGAGGAGGGGATATAAGGGCAGGATATGAGACTGAGAATGGGATATGAGAACTGGGTTACGAGGTCAGGATATGTGGAACTGTAATTATATATAAATATATATATTTATATGTTGCAAAACTACAACTGCCAGCATTCCCAAACAACCTTTGGAAACATGCTGGAGGCATTCTGGTTGCCTTACACTGTATCACATGAGAGGGGCGCCAGTATTTCTGAGAAAATAGAAAAAAAACAAAAAACTTAGGACGCTCCAATGACATGAACTTAGCTGAGCCCATAAAAAAAGCCACATGGTGATTCATAGTGGAAACCCAATCCCGTAAAGCGGCTGCAGGAAGCTTTCTTCATCTTGTAATTTCCAATGGTATAAAGAGTCATAAAAACAAAACATTATAAGTCTAAGGTTTCCAGTAGCGGAATCCGGCGTTGACTTAGTAAATCCGGGACAGGCATAAGGCCCGAATCTGGGAATGATGAAGTTCATAAAAGGACTTATTCAAGGATCACAGAAAGTTAATCATTTGCCTGTGCGCTAAAATCATTGAGGTCAAAAAGAATTTCCCTCTAAAAAAAATTTAAAATCATCCTCTCTTTGTGTCACGTTGCAAAAAAGAATGGGGGAGATCTATCAAAACCTGTCCAGAGGAAAAGCTGCTGAGTTGCCCATAGCAACCAATCAGATCACTTCTTTCATTTTTATCAAGGTCTCTGCAAAACGAAAGAAGCGATCTGATTGGTTGCTATGGGCAACTCAGCAACTTTTATTCTGGACAGGTTTTGATAAATCTCCCCCAATATTTCTTAGTCTTATCTGCAAGCTGGGTGACAAGCAATATGGCTGTAAAGTCACCACATGGGGGGTTTCACCTATCACTGGGGCTCCTGTGGGTTTTTAGGACCAAACACTTGGGTTGTTATGGGGTTTTTATATGGATTATGATGTAGAAACCACATCAGAATCTGCATTAAAGGGGTACTCCGCCCCTAGACATCTTATCCCCTATCCAAAGGGGATAAGATGTCAGATCGCTGGGGTCCCGCTGCTGGGGACTCCCGGGATCTCGGCTGCTACACCCCGCTATCATTACTGCACAGAGCAAACTCACTCCATGCGTAATGACGGGCAATACAGGGGCCGGAGCATCGTGATGTCACGGCTCCGCCCCTCGTGATGTCATGACCCGCCCCCTTAATGCAAGTCTATGGGAGGGGGCGTGATGGCCGCCACGCCCCCTCCCATAGACTTGTATTGAGGAGCGGGCCGTTACGTCACAAGGAGCTATGACGTAACAATGCTCCGGCCCCTGCATTGCCCGTCATTGCGCACGGAGTGAGTCTGCTCTGTGCAGTAATGATAGCGGGGTGTAGCAGCCGAGATCCCGGGGGTCCCCAGCAGCGGGACCCCAGCGATCTGACATCTAGGGGATAAGATGTCTAGGGGCGGAGTACCCCTTTAAATTCACATCACATTAATTTCAATGGGAAAATCTGTCAAAGAGAGTTGATTCTGTTTCCCCCCCCCCCCCCCCATTGTAGTTAAAATCTGTCAAAAATAGGATTAAAAAGATGTGTTTTTTTTTTTTTTTTTTTTTATAAATCTAGTTTTAAATTACACAAATTTTCAAGTGGAATTTAGATGTGGATTTTATTTTAAAATAACAAAAATTTTAAGATCCTCTACATTACAGCCACAGTGCCCCCATATCATTGACAGCCACAGCGGCCCTACATCATTGACAGTCACAGTGCCCCTACATCATTTACAGCCACAGTTCCACCATATCAGTGACATCTCCGTGCCCCCATAACAGTAACAACCACAGTGCCCCTATATCAGTGACAGCCACCGGGCAACAATTTCAGTGACATCACCTTGCCCCCATATCAGTGACATCTCCGTGCCCCCATAACAGTAACAACCACAATGCCCCTATATCAGTGACAGCCACTATGCCCTTATATCCGCAACAGCTACACTGTACAGTGGTCCCTCAACATACGATGGTAATCTGTTCCAAATGGACCATCGTTTGTTGAAACCATCGTATGTTGAGGGATCCGTGCAATGTAAAGTATAGGACAGTGGTCTACAACCTGCGGACCTCCAGATGTTGCAAAACTACAACACCCAGCATGCCTGGACAGCCAACGGCTGTCCGGGCATGCTGGGAGTTGTAGTTTTGCAACATCTGGAGGTCCGCAGGTTGAAGACCACTGGTATTGGAGGTAGTACTCACGTGTCCCCGCCGCTCCGGACCGTCACCGCTGCCCTGGATGTCGCCCTCCATTGCTGTCGCCGCGTCCCCGTGGTGTCCCCGACGCTCCAGCAAGGCCTCTGCTTCCCCGGCATCCTCGCTCTCCGTCGCCACCATCACGTCGCTATGCACGCCGCTCCTATTGGATGACGGGACAGCGTGCGCAGCGACGTGATGACGACGATGGAGAGCGCCGACGATGCAGGGGATCCCGAAGAGGACGCGCCGGAGCCCCGAGGACAGGTAAGTGATCGCCAGCGGACCACACGGGGCACCGTAAACAGCTATCCGGGGGGAGGTGAATCAGTCTGCGCTGCCGGATAGCCGTTTATGCGATGGCCCCGACATACAAAAGCATCGTATGTTGATGCTGCCTTCAACATGCGATGGTCTCTGAGAGTGATCGTATTCTGAAATGATCGTATGTTGGGGCCATCGTAGGTCAGGGAGTCACTGTACTCATATCAGTGACAGCCACAGTGCCCCTATAACAGTGACAGCTCACATAACGGTGTCATTTACATAGGACAAAAGAGACCACCATAGCATCCTGTGGTGACTGGGATGTTGCAGTATGTAGCAGGGTCTGGTGGTATAAACCCTGGGCGCAAGATGTTGTTAACCCCTTAGTGTTCGTGAGGCCAGGATGTGGTTATTCCGGTATGGTAACCGCCGTCAACCAACCCAAAAACGGTTTTGTAATAAAGGAATGTCCACAACCAGGATTGTGAGTAAACTGGAACTTTTACTTGAAATGCTTAGGAAACAGTCTTTACAATTACAATCTTTAGTCTTTACAATGGGAACATCAGAGTTGCGGAAACTAAAGGACATATATATATTAGCTGAGTACCCGGCGTTGCCCGTTTTTTCCTTCCTAATCCTTTTTGGGGAGGAAAATAAACAAAGGAGGAAGCTTTTGACTTCATATGCAGTCCTCATATAGTGTTGTCATATCCCGACCCCCTATCCCGACCTCCTATCCCGACCTCCTATCCCTACCTCCTATCCCGACCTCCTATCTTGACCTCCTGTCCCGACCTCCTATACCGTCCTCCTATCCCGTCCTCCTATCCCGTCCTCCTATCCCGTCCTCCTATCCCGTCCTCCTATCCCGACCTCCTATCCCGACCTCCTATCCTGTCCTCCTATCCCGTCCTCGACCTCCTATCCCGTCCTCCTATCTCGAGCTCCTATCCCGACCTCCTATCCTGTCCTCCAATCTCGAGCTCCTATCCCGACCTCCTATCCTGACCTCCTATCCCGACCTCCTATCCCGTCCTCCTATCTCGACCTCCTATCTCGACCTCCTATTCCGACCTCGTATCCCGACCTCCTATCCCGACCTCCTTTCCCGTCCTCCTATCTTGACCTCCTATCCCATCCTCCTATCTCGACCTCCTATCCTGACCTCCTATCCAGACCTCCTATCCCGTCCTCCTATCCCGACCTCCTTTCCCGTCCTCATATCTCGACCTCCTATCTTGACCTCCTATCTCGACCTCCTATCCCAACTTCCTATCCAGACCTCCTATCCCGTCCTCCTATCTTGTCCTCCTATCCCGACCTCCTATCCTGACATCCTATCTCGACCTCCTATCCCGACCTCCTTTCCCGTCCTCATATCTCGACCTCCTATCTTGACCTCCTATCCCATCCTCCTATCCCGACCTCGTATCCAGACCTCCTATCCCATCTTCCTATCCCGACCTCCTTTCCCGACCTCATATCTCGACCTCCTATCTTGACCTCCTATCCCGTCCTCCTATCTCGACCTCCTATCCCAACCTCCTATCCAGGCCTCCTATCCCGTCCTCATATCCCATCCTCCTATCTTGTCCTCCTATCCCGACCTCCTATCCCAACATCCTATCCCGACCTCCTACCCGACCTCCTATCCCGACCTCATATCTCGTCCTCATATCCCGTCCTCCTATCGCGACCTCCCATCCCGTCCTCATATCCTGACTCGTAATATGTGTACCAGGTAATGAAATATCTCCAGCCGTACGGAAATTATATGGGGGGTAGTTAAGGGTTAAATTAACTATCCTATATTTTAAGTGGACATATAAGTAACATGTGACCGAGTATTATGGAAATATCTCCAGCCGTTTGGAAGTTATGCAGTAATATATATTTCCCATAGACTTGTATGGGACTTTAAACATAAACCCTGCCCCTGGCAAATGAGGGTGAGTAAGGGTTAAATCACCTATCCTATGTTTGCTGTTGACATATAAGTAACATGTGGCCAAGTTTCATGTTAATATCTTTAGCCGTTTGAAAGTTTTTGTGGAACATACACACATACATATATACATACACACATACATATATACATACACACTCACATACATACACACACACACACACACATACATACACACACACGTTGAGTTTTATATATATATATATATATATATATATATATATATATATATATAGATATCACCTTATTTGTGTCCTGTATAATACATGATTGACATATGGGAGGGGTCTGCTATACCATCACCTATGCACATTGAGCCCTATGTTCTTTATACTATCCCGCTCATCCATAAGGGATTAGTCTGGGCATAAGAGCAATATGAGTTTGTATTTGTCCAATACCTATATACACTCTGTTGTTTAAATATTCTATATCCCTACTTCATTCTCTGGGTTCCACATTTCTCTACTATTGGTGGATTTTAAGACAACTATTAAAATATTATTTTTAGCGACGCCCCATATATGTTTTGGTGTAGTTTTACAGTTGATTATCCGTGGGGGCATTATTTAGGGTTTGTGTAGACCCATCATTCATATTATTGCACAATTGTTATGCAATATTATAGCCCCCTATTGGGGCTATAACACTGCAAAAAAAAAGTGACAAAAAAGTTTTAATAAATGTGATTTAACCCCTTCCCTAATAAAAGTCAGAATCACCCTCCTTTTCCCATAAAAAAAAATAACTATGTAAATAAAAATAATTATAAACATATGTGGTATCGCCGTGTGCGTAAATGTCCAAACTATAAAAATATATCATTAATTAAGCCGCACGGTCAATGGCATACACGTAAATTTTTTTTCCAAAATAGCGTATTTTTGGTCACTTTTTAAACCATTAAAAAATGAATAAAAAACAATCAAAACGTCCGATTGAAAGAAAAATGGTACCGATATAAACTCCAGATCACGGCGCAAAAAATGAGCCCTCATATATCCCTGTATGCGGAAAAATATATATAGGGGGTCAGAAGAGGACATTTTTTAAACGTATACATTTTCCTGCATGTAGTTATGATTTTTCCCAGAAGTGCGACAAAATCAAACCTACATAAGTAGGGGATCATTATAATCGTATGGACCTACAGAATAATAATAAGGTGTAATTTTTACCAAAAAATGTACTGTGTAGAAACAGAAGCCCCCAAAAGTTACAAAATAGATTTTTTTCTTCAATTTTGTCTCACAATGATTTTTTTTCTCTGTTTTGCTGTGGATTTTTGGGTAAAATGACTAATGTCACTGAATTGGTTGCACAAAAAAAAAAAAAGCCATAATATGGATTTTTAGGTGGAAAATTGAAAGGGTTATGATTTTTAAAATGTAAGGAGGAAAAAACGAAAATGCAAAAACTGAAAAATGCTGAGTCCTTAAGGGGTTAAAAAGATGAGAGAGGCCTGTAATTTTCATCATAGGTATACTTCAACTATGAGAGACAGAATGGGGGGAAAGAATACAGGAAATCACATTGTAGGATTTCTAATGAATTAAATGGTAAATTCCTCGGTAAAATAAGTATTTGGTATTAAGAGTCTCCTTTGTCCTCCACTTGTTACCTGTATTAATGGCACCTGTCCACAACCTCAAACAGTCACACTCCAAACTCCACTATGGCCAAGACCAAAGAGCTGTCGAAGGACACCAGAAACAAAATTGTAGACCTGCAACAGGCTGGGAAGACTGAATCTGCAATAGGCAAGCAGCTTGGTGTGAAGAAATCAACTGTGGGAGCAATTATTGGAAAATGGAAGACATACAAGACCACTGATAATCTGCCTTGATCTGGGCCTCCACGCAAATCTCACTCTGTGGTGTCAAAATGATCACAAGAACGCTGAGCAAAAATCCCAGAACCACGAGGGGGGACCTAGTGAATGACCTGCAGAGGGCTGGGACCAAAGTAACAAAGGCTACCATCAGTAACACACTACACCGCCAGGTATTCAAATCATGCAGTGCCAGATGTGTCCCACTGCTTAAGCCAGTACATGTCCAGGCCCGTCTGAAGTTTCCTAGAGAGCATTTGGATGATCCAGTAGAGGATTGGGAGAATGGCATAGGCTCAGATGAAACCAAAGTAGAACTTTTTGGTAAAAACTCAAGTCGTAGTGTTTGGAGGAGAAAGAATGCTGAGTTGCATCCAAAGAACACCATACCTACTGTGAAGCATGGGGGGGAAACATCATGCTTTGGGGCTGTTTTTCAGCAAAGGGACAAGGACGACTGATCCGTGCAAAGGAAAGAATGAATGGGGCCATGTATTGTGAGTAGAGATGTTGCGAATTGTTCGTCGGCGAACAGTTCCCGGCGAACTTAGCATGTTCGCGTTCGCATCGCCGGGCGAACATATGTGAAGTTCGATCCACCCCCTATACTTTAACATTGCGGTAAACTTTGACCCTGTGAGTCAGAATCAGCAGACACATTACAGCCAATCAGCAGCAGTCCCTCCCTTCCAGACCCTCCTACCTCCTGCACGGACGCCATTTTACCTTCATTCGGCATGCAGCAGGCTTAGAAAGTGGAGGGAAAGAGAAGCTGCTCCTGCTGTAATAGGGAAAGCGATAGCTAGGTTGCTGCTAGGTGGTGTATTCAGGGTCCAGTTTACTCCTAAAGCACAAGTCTAACATCTGCTTTAACGACAGCACCCAAGAAAGCCCTTTTTAGGGCTCAAATATCAGTCCGTGTGTCTTGCAACAGCTGGAGGCACCCTGGTTGGGAGGGAAACGCTGGTTACAAGGGGTACTCCAGTGTAAAACTTAATTTCCTTCAAGCAACTAACTACAGTATTAAAAGGGCTATAAGTTCAGTCCGTGTGTCTTGCAACTGCTGGAGGCACCCTGGTTGGGGACCTCTGCTTAAAAGGGGAACTCCGCTGGCAACCTTTTTAGCTCATTGTCACACTAGTTCAAATCACATTTGGTGTGATAGTAGTTCAAATAAAATAAAAAAAAATACCTTTTTTGGCTGTGAAATAAAACCAGGGGGGCTCTAACTATGTGCTGCCTAATATGGGGGAATCTATGTGCTGCCTAAAGGGGGGATCTAAATATGTGCTGCCTAAAGGGGGGCTCTATGTGCTGCCTAAAGGGGGGCTCTAACTATGTGCTGCTTAACAAGGGAGAATCTATGTGCTGCCTAAAGGGGGGATCTAACTATGTGATGCCTAAAGGGGGGATCTAACTATGTGCTGCCTAAAGGGAGGCTCTACCTATGTGCTACCTAATATGGGGGAATCTATGTGCTGCCTAAAGGGGATCTAACTATGTGATGCCTAAAGGGGGCTCTATGTACTGCTTAAAGGGGGGCTCTAACTATGTGCTGCCTAATATGGGGGAATCTATGTGCTGCCTAATATGGGGGAATCTATGTGCTGTCTAATATGGGGGAATCTAACTATGTGATACCTAAAGGGGGCTCTATGTGCTGCCTAAAGGGGGCTAAAGCACGTTATTCCAAAGAATTTAGGAATGTTAGGTGATTTATGCCCTTTATGGATTAAAACCAGACTCTGCATCAACTATGTAATTTTCCATGGGAGTTTTGCCATGGATCCCCCTCCGGCACGCCACAGTCCAGGTGTTAGTCCCCTTGAAACAACTTTTAAATCACTATTGTGGCCAGAAAGAGTCCCTGTGGGTTTTAAAATTCGCCTGCCCATTGAAGTCAGTGGCGGTTCGCCCGGTTCGCCGGTTCGCGAACATTTGTGGAAGTTCGCGTTCGCCGTTCGTGAACCAAAAATTTGATGTTCGCGACATTACTAATTGTGAGATTTTGAGTGAAAACCTCCTTCCATCAGTAAGGGCATTGAAGATGAAATGTGGCTGGGTCTTTCAGCATGACAATAATCCCAAACACACCATCCGGGCAATGAAGGAGTGGCTTTGTAAGAAGCATTTCAAGGTCCTGGAGTGGCCTAGCCTAGAAAACCTTTGGAGGGAGTTGAAAGTCTGTGTTGCCCACCGACAGCCCCAAAACATCACTGCTCTAGAGGAGATCTGCTTGGAGGAATGGGCCAAAATACCAGCAACAGTGTGTAAAACCTTGTGAAGACTTACAGAAAACCTTTGACCTCTGTCATTACCAACAAAGGTGATATAACAAGGTATTGAGATGAACTTTTGTTATTGATCAAATACTTATTTTCCACCATAATTTGCAAATAAATTCTTTAAAAATCAGACAATGTGATTTTATGGATTTTTTTTTCTCATTCTGTCTCTCATAGTTGAGGTTATAACCAATGATGAAAATTACAGGGCTCTCTCCTCTTTTAAACTGGAAAACTTGCACAATTGGAGGCTGACTAAATACTTTAGTGCAGCATATGCTATTAGAGAATAATGTAGAGGTTCTTGTTTATGCCTTGTGCTTACCTGTTTTAGAGAATGTGGCAGGCGTAAGTTTTCATCCATAAAGATTGCAAGTCCATCACTAAAATGATTCCCTAATTCTGCCTACATTTCCCATGAACCCTCTTTGCAGAGAGAGGTGCAGGAGTCTTATCACTGCAACTGGTCATCTAATTAGGCTGCTGGGGCTGGAGGTCAGCTGGGTGAACTGATTAGAGTCATAAATGGGTTGGGGCAGTTTTGATTTGTCTTCTTAATAAGGGTAGGGTCACACTTGCCGTATTTTTCTGTATATTTTAAACCCATTGACTTCAATGCACAGGAAATTACACAGCAGCAAAATACGACACGTGTGGCCCTACCTTTAGGGTCTAGACACATGTACAGTATTCTGCATCAAATCCGCGTGTCAAATCTGCGCAGAATACTGTGTGAATAGACCATTAAAGTGTTTTTTTTAGAGAAATATTGCCATAAGGAGAAAATTATTTGACCTTTAATCACAATAAGGTGGTAAATTAGGAGTTAAAATCTTTAGGCTGTGTTCACATCTAGAATTTTAACATCTTTATTATTTTTCACACACTTTTTCTGCATTTGGCTGCTCTACTGGTGATTTTCAAAAATTGCGATAAAATGACATACTTTAACCGTGATTTGCAAAATTTTGAGGAAATTTTTTGCTACGATTTAGGGAAAATCATGGCAAAAACTGAAATAAAAATGTCAGCAAAAATGCAATGTGTGAACACAGCCTCAGGGGAGGTGTATAATAGATATATATGCTAATTCTATAGAGATAGCAGCAGTATACAGATAGTGCTGGAGGGGAGGTGTATATCTACTATATATCCTGATCCCATAGAGACAGCAGCAGTATACAGATAGAGCTAGAGGGGGATGTGTATAACTACTTTATATATTAATTCTATAGAGATAGCAGCAGTATACAGACAGAGCTGGAGGAGAGGTGTATAACCACTATTTATCCTGATCCTATAGAGACAGCAGCAGTATACAGATAGAGCTAGAGGGGGATGTGTATAACTACTTTATATATTAATTCTATAGAGATAGCAGCAGTATACAGACAGAGCTGGAGGGAAGGTGTATAACCACTAGTTATCCTGATCCCATAGAGACAGCTGCAGTGTACAGATAGAGCTGGAGGGTAGGAGTATAACTAATATATATTCTGCTCACATAGAGATAGCAGCAGTATACAGACAGAGCTGGAGGGGAGGTGTATAACTAATATATATCCTGATCCCATAGAGACAGCAGCAGTATACAGATAAAGCTTGAGGGGAGGGGTATAACTATTGTATATTCGTCTCCCATAGAGATAGCAGCAGTATTCAGACAGAGCTGGAGGGGAGGTGCATAACAACTATTACTATATATCCTGATTCCAAAGACATAGTAGCAGCACTATACAGATAGAGCTGAAGGGGAGGTATATAACAACTACAAATCCTGATCCCATAGAGATAGCAGCAGTATAGAGATAGAGCTGGGGGGAGGTATAGTACTACTAGGTATAGGCTATATAAGGGTGTTATAGTCAACAATGTAAATGAGCACGTTTATTGCTACCAAGGTACCCAATGTGAAGGGCTTGGTTCCCCTTAACCCTTAAATGACCCCCATGTATAACTACGAATAGGGAACGGGAATTTGCAACGTTTTCTTTGTTTTTTAGTCGCTCCAGCTTCCTCAGTGTTGTTTGTCCGAAGTTACTGAACATAATGAGTCTAATGGAGGAGAAAAGGATCTGGAGAGGCCGAGTCCATGAAGGCCTCCGGGATATAGAGCACCTGGGTATTTCCTCCTCTTTGGCCCACACATGAATAGACATCTCAGGCTCTTACCGCCCATAATCCCTCATCTATCATTACTATTCAGAGGCTTAATCCATCAAATACTTTCACTTATTGGAACCTTTCAACGCGTTTTGGGATTATTTCTATTTTCTAGTTGTCATTAGTTTGTGTAAATAGCCAAGTATTGAAGCCGGGGATACAGAAGCCGTCATGCCGGGAAATACTCTGCTTCCATATATTAAAGGGGTACTCCACTGGCCAGCGTGTAACTAAATGTTCCTCAAGCTGTTTTTGCACTGCGGGGATCAGCCACGTCCTCCTCGTGATGTCACGGTCACGCCCCTCAATGCAAGTCTATGGGAGGGGGGCGTGACGGCCGTCACGCCCCCCTCCCATAGACTTGCATTGAGGGGCGTGACCGTGATATCATAAGGGGGCATGGCTGACCCCCGCAGCGCGAAAACAGCGTTAGGAACATTTAGTTACACGCTTGCCAGTGGAGTACCCCTTTAATATATGGAAGCAGAGTATTTCCCGGCATGACGGCTTCTGTATCCCCGGCTTCAATACTTGGCTATTTACACAAACTAATGACAACTAGAAAATAGAAATAATTCCAAAACGCGTTGAAAGGTTCCAATAAGTGAAAGTATTGGATGAATTAAGCCAGTGGAGTACCCCTTTAAGGTGTAGGTGGCGCTAGAGACAACACGTCTTAACCAATATTCACACACTGTATTTTGAATACTTTGACTCAAAGACTTAGGCTAAGAAATCTTATTGTTTTACAACAAAATAAGCTTCATATTTTCAAGTGTCTTTTTCTCTTATTTGGAGAATTTTTATGCATTTTTTTGTTTTTGAGTATTTTTTTTTTACAGTTTTTTTTAATCAGTTTTCAAGAGTTTTAAAGCATTTAGGTGCAAAAAGGGGATATAAACTGCTTTCAAAAATCTATTATCGCCTATAGTTTTATGGATTGTATCTTGAGGGTTATAATAGCTATTTTCACCATAAAATATGCAGTTTATATATTTGTTCCCCTATATTCATTATACATTAAATCCGATGGTGGTGACAGTTCACAAGTAGGTTTTTTGGGATGTAATATGGCCATGTATTATGCAAAAAAAATCAAGTTTTTAACACTTTTTGTTAATGCTTCAAAACTGTTGGAAATTGCAAGCAAAGACCCAATTTGTCTGTAAAAAAAAAAGCTGGAAATCCCCCCCCCCAAAAAAAAACCCACAAAAATACATAAAAAAATGCATGAAAATAGTACAAAAAGCAAAAAGGAAAAAAATATATATATAATTTTTGAGCCTGAAAACACACTCAAATAAACTGTAGCTTTACACGGCCATATTATATCCAAAATAAGTCTCTGCAAAAAATAAAAAATAATAATAATAATGTGATCTGTCTACTATTTTTCCATAGAAATCAATGTATTCTAAATACACTCCATAGAACTATGTGTGAACACAGCCATATATCAAATATCATCATACTCAAGATGTTGTATTCATATGCCCCCCTGAAATCAGGGCTTGACAAATTCCAGGCGCCAGGTTGCCATAGCAGCTGATTGTTTTGTCCTGACGCCTAGGTTTTTGTCAGCCCTTTCTATTCCTTCCCGACTCGTGGCATGGATATACATCATGGGTCATGTGATGGAGTATGGCGTACGCTCAGGAGCCAGGCCCTCGCTCGTTTCAGGCCCTGAGTCGGCAATTAATCCTGCCTGCCTCCGACATGCACATCCATTACATTGATCTATATAAGCAATCGATCAATTGCTTATAATAGGTCCCTGGGGGGGGGGGGGGGGGGGGGCAAAAATTGTAAAAAAAATTCCCCCTAAAAAATTCAAATCACCCTCTTTTCCCATATTTGAAATATCAAGATGTCAACAAAAAAATAAACATATTTGGTATCGCTGTGTGTGGAATTGTCCAAGCTATTAAAATAATAACGTTAATAAAACCGTAAAGTGAAAAGCGTAAATGAAAAAAAATACCGAATGCTCGAATCGCTGATTTTTTGGTGACTTTATCTTACAGAAAATAGTGAATAGAAAGTGATCAAAAAGTCCTAAACACAAACGGTATGGATAAAAACTACAGATCAGGGGCAGAGGAGCCCCCATACAGCCCGGTATACCGAAAAATAAAAAAGCTTTAGGGGTCAGAATAGAGCAATTTTAGGCATTGAAAAAAGGTAATTTTTTTTATAGTAATAAAGTCAAATATGAATTAGCTGTAATCATACTGATCTACAGAATAAATAGTAAAATTAGACAGGCCATTACAGAATAAAGCGTACCTGTCATATCACAGAAAAAAGAATAATGACTCTATATGTTACTCACAAGGTCATGCAGATTCTCTACATTTTTTTTAAAGTGTCGAATCTGTTCTGCTGCTCAATCATTCTGACATCCACTGCTCAGGAAGGGGCGTGTCCGAGGCAAGCACTGAGCCCGCCCTCACTCGCCATGCATTCACTTCCTCCCAGAGTCTGCTGTGCCGTGCTGTGTCTCTTCATCCAATCACTGCAGGCTGCTCTGTAACCCCCTCCTTTCTGTTTTCATGCTGCAGTCTGATAGGACAGGAGTGAGCACAGAGGAGTGCTAGTCCCTACCTCACTTACTGGACTTTGGTCCAGCCTGTTCTTCAGCTGGGACAAAGAGGATCCTCTAGCCGGACAGGATTAGGTTCTGGATGGTATGGGGACCCCTAGTGGTCTTTTTTTTATTATTTTTTTTAGAAGCCATGATTTCTATAAAAAAAGAGATAAAAAATTTTTATGAAGTATATTAGAAAGGTTAATGTTTTGCCAACATGTACAACAAAGTTTTATGACTCAATTTATTATAACACAAATTTTACGGACGTATTTTGGCCGTTTTACACTGTGTGAACGTAGCCTAATGGTAGCACGTCTCACGTGACATGTCAAGATGATGCACTGAGCAGATGTTCTAGATTAGTGGTCTCCAAACAGTGGTCCTCCAGCTGTTTCAAAACTACAACTCCCAGCATGCCCGGACAGCCAACGGCTGGGAGTTGTAGTTTTGAAACAGCTGGACGGCTGCAGTTTGACACCGCTGTTTCGAATTATAGAAAACAACAATACGTTGTTAACAAATTCCATTCCCCATAAGATAAAGAATTCTTACACCGACGTTAACTGGACGCTGAAACGCACGGCAACGACGAAACTCCCTCTACAATAAACAAAGCCGCCAAAGCGCGCACTCCGATTCCTGCACCCTGCTTTCCCCGTGCGCCGGCCCCTATTAAATAATGGGGAATATATTGTGCGGTAAACAGTGGAAAACGCATTGTGTTGTGTGCCGTACCTGACGCCTACATGATTGCAACGTTAGGCTACGACTATTATGCGAGCAGATGGACGACGGACAAAAGAAGACGCGAATTTCGGTATAATCAACTTCTGGGGAGGATATGCAGGAGTCTGGTTTCAAACTGCTGGAGCTGAATAGCTCATTGTGCCACGCGCTATTCTTCCAGTGCGGGCACAATACAGAAAGGATTGCATTTGTGTCTGGGGATGGGAGCTGTCATTTGCTCGTCCAAATTACCATGACAAGCAAGAAGGCATTATTCCATTGTACCGACGGAGATTTAATCCGCGGCTGATGGAATCAAATTGGTTCTCGAATGGAATATTGGACTGGAGAAGGTCGGGGCCGGGAAGAGGCGCGGAGTTCTACCCAACATTTCAACACTTCTACCGGCCTCTGCCTTGACGGCTCTACAGAATCATTTTACGACATCGTAGAATGGAAAGGAGGCGGAATCGATGCTCATGCAAAGACAAAGACAACCAAATGTTAGAAATCTAAAAAAAATACAATCTTGCAGTGACATAAGTATTCATACCCTTTACTCAAGACTTAGTAGAAGCCCCTTTAGCAATTATTTCAGCCTCCGGTCTACTCAGGCATGAGGCCACAAGGTTTACACACCTGCATTTGAGAATTTTCTGCCATTCTTCTCTGCAGATCCTCTCAGGCTCTGTCGGGTTGAATGGGGAGTGTCGGTGAAAGCCATATTCAGGTCTCTCCAGAGATGTTCCATTGGGTTCGGGCTCTGGCTGGGCCATTCACAGAGTTGTTCCCAAGCCACGCTGGTGTTGTCTTGGCTGTGTGCTTAGGGTCATTGTCTTGTTGGAAGGTTTACTTTTAGTCCAATTTGAGGTCCAGAGCTCTGGATCAGGTTTTCATAAAGAATATATCTGTACTTTGCAACATTTAGCTTTCTATCAACTCTGACCAGTCTCCCTGTCCCCACATTATGATGCTGTCCCCACCATGATCACTGTAGGGAAGGTATTCGGCAGGTGATGGGCAGTGCCTGGTTTCCCCTAGACATGATGCTGCCCCCACCATGATCACTGTAGGGATGGTATTGGTCAGGTGATGGGCAGTGATTGGTTTCCTCCAGACATGATGCTGCCCCTACCTGATCACTGTAGGGATGGTATTGGTCAGGTGATGGGCAGTGCCTGGTTTCCCCCAGACATGATGCTGCCCCCACCATGATCACTGTAGGGTTGGTATTGGGCAGGTGATGGGCAGTGCCTGGTCTCCTCCAGACATGATGCTGCCCCCACCATGATCACTGTAGGGATGGTATTGGGCAGGTGATGGGCAGTGCCTGGTTTCCCCCAGACATGATGCTGCTCCCACCATGATCACTGTAGGGATGGTATTGAGCAGGTGATGGGCAGTGCCTGGTTTCCTCCAGACATGATGCTGCCCCCACCATGATCCCTGTAGGGATGGTATTAGGCAGGTGATGGGCAGTGCCTGGTTTCCTCCAGACATGATGCTGTCCCCACCATGATCACTGTAGGGATGGTATTGGGCAGGTGATGGGCAGTGCCTGGTTTCCCCCAGACATGATGCTGCCCCCACCATGATCACTGTAGGGATGGTATTGGGAAGGTGATGGGCAGTGCCTGGTTTCCCCCAGACATGATGCTGCCCCCACCATGATCACTGTAGGGATGGTATTGGGCAGGTGATGGGCAGTGCCTGGTTTCCTCCAGACATGATGCTGCCCCTACCATGATCACTGTAGGGATGGTAATGAGCAGGTGATGGGCAGTACCTGGTTTCCTCCAGACATGATGCTGCCCCCACCATGATCACTGTAGGGATGGTATTGGGCAGGTGATGGGCAGTGCCTGGTTTCCTCCAGACATGATGCTTAGAATTGAGGCCAAAACTTCAATCTTGGTTCCATCAGACCAGAGAATCTTGTCCCTCACAGTTTGATCCTTTAGATCCTTTTCTGTAATCTCCGGCATCTTTCTTGTGTTATTACTTAGGAGAAGCTTCTTTCTTCCATAAAGCCCAGATTGTGGAGGCCTCAGTGATGGTTCTGGACCTTCTGGAAGTTTCTCCCATCTGCACACAAGATCTTTGTCACTCAGCCAGAGCGACCATTCTTGTCTTGGTTCTTGATCACCTCTCTTATCAGAGCCCTTCCCCTGGGGTGGCATCTCTAGGAAGCTAAAAAATGAAACTAGAGCAGCACTCTGTCGTTTTTCTAAAATATTTTAATTTTATATATGGTTTTGGAATACCCTTTCAAGTGCCTTTTCTTCCCACTCCCAGTATTTGTTCATTACGAAATTAAGCTTACCGCTCTCGTGCCGGAGATGGGTGCTAAGAAGATGGAACACAGATACCGGGAGTGGGGAGAATGGGCACTTGAAAAGATATTGCAGCGCCAAATCCAAAGTAATTTCAAAAAACGACCATCATGCATAGTGCTGCACTCAGGGCCGGTGCTGCCTATAGACAAAATAGGCAGCCGCCTAGAGTGCCCTCTTTATGGGGGCACCCCTCTGCCTGCTGCAAGAAAGCTAGTAAGCAGCCAGCATCTGAAGCACCCGCTGCTCATCCGAAGCAACGGCCCAGCCAGAACCACCGTTGCGTGAGGAGGGGGTTTGTTACAGTGTGTCACCCCAGTAGTAAGGAGATTACATGAGAAGGAGGTTTGTTACAGTGTGTCAACTCAGTAGTAAGGTGATAACATGAGGAGGAGGTTTGTTACAGTGTGTCAACTCAGTAGTAAGGAGATTACATGAGGAGGAGGTTTGTTACAGTGTGTCACCCCAGTAGTAAGTTAATAACATGAGGATGGGGTTTGTTACAATGTGTCACCCCGGTAGTAAGGTGATTACACGAGGAGGAGGTTTGTTACAGTGTGTCAGCCCAGTAGTAAGGAGATTACATGAGGAGAGGGTTTTTTACAGTGTGTCACCCCAGTAGTAAGGAGATTACATGAGGAGGGGGTTTGTTACAGTGTGTCAACCCAGTAGTAAGGAGATTACATGAGGAGGAGGTTTGTTACAGTGTGTCACCCCAGCAGTAAGGAGATTACATGAGGAGGAGGTTTGTTACAGTGTGTCACCCCAGTAGTAAGGTGATTACATGAGGAGGAGGTTTGTTACAGTGTGTCACCTCAGTAGTAAGGATATTACATAAGGAGGAGGTTTGTTACAGTTTGTCACCCCAGTAGTAAGGAGATTACATGAGGAGGAGGTTTGTTACAGTGTGTCACCTCAGTAGTAAGGAGATTACATGAGGAGGAGGTTTGTTACAGTTTGTCACCCCAGTAGTAAGGAGATTACATGAGGAGGAGGTTTGTTATAGTGTCTCACCTCAGTAGTAAGGAGATTACATGAGGAGGAGGTTTGTTACAGTGTGTCACCCCAGTAGTAAGGAGATTACATGAGGAGGAGGTTTGTTACAGTGTCTCACCTCAGTAGTAAGGAGATTACATGAGGAGGGGGTTTGTTACAGTGTGTCACCTCAGTAGTAAGGAGATTACATGAGGAGGAGGTTTGTTACAGTTTGTCACCCCAGTAGTAAGGAGATTACATGAGGAGGAGGTTTGTTACAGTGTCTCACCTCAGTAGTAAGGAGATTACATGAGGAGGGGGTTTGTTACAGTGTGTCACCTCAGTAGTAAGGAGATTACATGAGGAGGAGGTTTGTTACAGTTTGTCACCCCAGTAGTAAGGAGATTAAATGAGGAGGGGGTTTGTTACAGTGTGTCACCCCAGTAGTAAGGTGAGGCATGTCAAATGAAGGAGCCAATGGGCGGGGTCAAGTGCAGCAAAATTAGCCATTATCCAAAGGATAGGGGATAAGATGTATGAACTCAGGGGTCCCGCCGCTGGAGACCCCGCGTTCTCAGAGCAGCCCCCAGCATTCTGTGCTGGGCACTGCTTCCGAGACGGGGGTGTGAGGTCACTGTCACGCCCCTCGTGCCGTCACGCCACGCCCCCTCCATTCATGTCTATGGGATGTGGCGTGACGGTGTGAAGTGCAAAACTGCTCCCCATGCATTTCTGCGTTGTTCCCTCCCTTCAGCTGTCCGGAGATTTCCGAACATACAGCGAGGGGAGGGGGAAGGCGGAGCCGTGCAGGACGCTGTTCTGCACCTCCCCCGCTCCTGGATGTAGATATTGACAGCTGTGAAAATCTATATCCAGGGGGCTGTGTGAGCGGATCTGTGCATCTCCCTCAGGAGGAGAGGGATTCCCACAGCCCCCTGGACGTAGATTTTCACAGCTGTCAATATCTATCTCCAGGAGCGGGGGAGGGAGGTGCATAACTGCGACGCAGAGATGCATGGGGCGCAGTTTTGCACCTCACAACAGCCTGACTGTGACCTCACATTCCCGTCTCGGAAACACAGAATGCCGGGGGCTGCACCAAGATCGCGGGGGTCCCCAACGGTGGGACCTCTGCGATCATACATCTTATCCTCTATCCTTTGGATAGGGGACAAGAGGTATAAACCCGGAATACCCCTTTAAAAATACAAAGCATCATAAAGGGATTGCATATCCTATAGATTTGCCGTTAGAGAAAACTATACAGCATGCTGCTACATCAATTATGTAATAAAGTCACCAAGCATGCACAGAACACAAAAACAAAATTATTTTGGAAAGAGTCACGAAATCCTTTCATTCCATGTCCCCACCATCAGTCCCTATCTGACTCATAGGCCTCACTACTATTTTTCCCACTTTTCATTGCACATTTTTTCCATCTTTCCCTTATATGCTTGAATGGTGTTTGCAAATGTCAGGGAACTTTGGTGCATTGGCAACACAGCAAAGTACGCCAGGGTTTTTACTATTATTTACCCTCTCTGCTGAAAGTAAAAAATATAAGTGGGGAAAACCCCACCCACATTTCAGAAAATTTGCAGAAAGTGATGGATTGATCAGAAAAATAGGTAAACTTTGGCACATGTAATTTTTTTATTTATTTAAATTTGTAAAGAACTTCGGTAATCTCCAGCAAGGCTACAGTGGGGATCAAAAGTTTGGGCACCCCAGGTAACAATTTGTATTAATGTGCATAAAGAAGCCAAGGAAAGATGGAAAAATCTCCAAAAGGCATCAAATTACAGATTAGACATTCTTATAATATGTCAACAAAAGTTAGATTTTATTTCCATCATTTACACCTTCAAAATAACAGAAAACAAAAAAATGGTGTCTGCAAAAGTTTCGGCACCCTGCAGAGTTAATATCTTGTACTGCCCCCTTTGGCAAGTATCACAGCTTGTAAACGCTTTTTGTAGCCAGCCAAGAGTCTTTCAATTATTGTTTGAGGTATTTTTGCCCATTCTTCCTTACAAAAGTCTTCCAGTTCTTTGAGATTTCTGGGCTGTCTGTCACGCACTGCTCTTTTAAGGTCTATCCATAGATTTTCAATTGTGTTGAGGTCAGGAGATTGTGAAGGCCATGGCAAAACCTTCAGTTTACGCTTCTTGATGTAATCCCCCGTGGATTTTGAGGTGTGTTTAGGATCATTATCCATTTGTAGAAGCCATCCTCTCTTTAACTTCAGCTTTTTCACAGATGGCATCAAGTTAGCATGCAAAATTTGCTGAAATTTTATTGAATCCATTTTTCCTTCTACTCTTGAGATGTTCCCTGTGCCACTGGCTGGAATACAACCCCAAAGCATGATTGATCCACCCCCATGCTTAACAGTTGGACAGAGGTTCTTTTCATAAAATTCTGTTCCCTTTCTTCTCCAAATGTACCTTTGCTCATTCCGGCCAAAAAGTTCAATTTTAACCTCATCGGTCCACAGAACTTGTTTCCAAAATGCATCAGGCTTGTCTATATGTTCATTTGCAAAGTTCAAACGCTGATTTTTGTGGTGAGGACGTAGAAGAGGTTTTCTTCTGATGACTATTCCATGAAGACCATATTTGTACAAGTATCTCTTTATAGTGGACCACAACATAATAGTGTACTACAACTCCAGTGTCTGCCAGATCTTTCTGGAGGGATTTTGCAGTCAAACGTGGGTTTTGAATTGTTTTTCTCACAATCCTGCAAGCTGTTCTGTCTGATATTTTTCTTGGTCTTCCAGATCTTGCTTTAACTTCCACTGTTCCTGATGACTGCCATTTCTTAATTACATTCCGAACAGAGGATATTGACATCTGAAAATGTTTTGCTATCTTCTTATAGCCTTCTCCAGCTTTGTGAGCGTCAACTATTTTCAGTTTCAGATTTCTAGACAACTGCTTAGAAGAACCCATGGTGCTGATTGTTGGGGCAAGGTCAGACGAGTCTGGGCATTTAAAGGGGTGCTCTGGTGCTTACACATCTTATCCCCTATCCAAAGGATAGGGGATAAGATGCCTGATCGCGGGAGTCCCGCAGCTGGCGACGCCCGTGATCATGCACGCGGCACCCCGTTTGTAATCAGTCCCCGGAGCGCTCCGGGGACTGATTACAAACGGGGTGCCGCGTGCATGATCACGGGCGTCCCCAGCTGAGGGACTCCCGCAATCAGGCATCTTATCCCCTATCCTTTGGATATGGGATAAGATGTGTAAAACCTTTGAGATTGACCTGACCTGGTCTTCCCAGATGATGATTGAGAACAATCCATGACACTAGCAGGTCTCAGCTTTGCATAGGGGGCAGTGCATGCTATAAATTCTGCAGGGTGCCCAAACTTTTGCAGATGCCATTGTTTTTTGTTTTCTATTATTTTGAAAGTGTAAATGATGGAAATAAAATCGAACTTTTGTTGACATATTATAAGAATGTCTAATCTGTAATTTGATGCCTTTTGGCGATTTTTCCATCTTTCCTTGGTTTCTTTATGCTCATTAATACAAATTTTTACCTGGGGTTCCCAAACTTTTGATCCCCACTGTACCTATCTCATTCCTGGTCCAGCCTGGCTAACATCTAAATCCTGGTCCCCAGCATGGCTCCTCATCTCTGGCATGGCTCCCCATTTCATTTTTAGCTCCATATATGGCTCCCATTTCATTCTTGGCTCCAAACACGGCTTTTCATGCCTTTCCTGGTCCTCAGCATGGTTTCTCGTCTTATTTCTAGTCCCCAGCATTGTTTTCTGTCTTAGTACTAGTCCCCAGTGTGGTTTCCCATCTTATTTCTAGTCCCTAGTATGTTTCTCCATCTTATTCCTGGTCCCCAGTATGTTTTCCCATCTTATTCCTGGTCCCAGCATGGCTCCCTGTTTCATTCTTAGTCCTGCACATGGCGCTCCCTCCTGCATTAACAGCTCCAATGATGTGGCACAATGTTGGAAGCATCATCTCCTTCGATGTCCCTTACTCCCTTACAAGTCTCCTATTCCTTCTTGCTCTAAGTTGGGAATGCAGCGTAGTGCTGATGTGCTTTCAGCTTCCATAGACTTTAGTGGGGAAAAAATAGGTGACAGAAAAAAGCGGTCTACATTGGTAGGTCATCTCAAAGGAGTGGTCATCTTAGGAGGCTTCACTGTATTTATTTTTTTATTGTTTCAAGATGAGAGTATAGGGAATAATCTGTATGATCCCGAGGGGTTAACCTTCTCTGAGCTTTTGTTTGGCCTGGTTGCTTGCTATGGCAGCAATCAAGTTGAGTCAACTGTGAGCTGTAAATTTAAGCCCAGCTCATTCCTTCCCCGATTGCCTGTGAAAGAGCTTGTTTTGGAGTAACTAGCGTTGTTTTACCTATCTTTCTGATATGGTTATTGATCTTAGCATGGCTTTCTGACCCTTCTTCTGTATTTGCGTCTTGGTACCTCGACAAATCCTGTTGCTGACTCGGCTAGTTTTGACCCTGACTTCTGTGTGTTTGTTTCATTTTTATTTCTGTTAGTTTGTGTGCCCCCAGCAGTTTACCGACCTCGTCTGTTTTTGTAGTTTATTGCTTTGACCCCCTGTCAGTCCCTGCACGTACCTAGGGAGGGACTGTCCACGTGGTTGTGGACCCGTTGTTTAGGACGGGTATGCAAGTAGGCAGGGACAGAGGGTGTGGACTAGAATAGGGATGCACTCTATCTCTGCCCGACGTGACATAATCTGTATATATTTGTATGTATGTGACCAGGATACACAGCTCCATAGCCTTTAAAATGGATGACAAAAACGACAACTTCCTGTTCACAAGTAGGACTAGGAATAGCAGCTCTGGAGCACAAACTACTGCTGCTAACAAATAAAACACTGTCCAGACGAAGAGAACATTCATGAGCACGTGGAAGTAACAATACCTTGGCACAAAGGTGATTAAATGGGGGGATTATACAACCCCTTTAAGCCCAGCAGTTGCACAACAATATCATTTACTGCGTCACTAGATCTTTTCAGACTGTGAACTTTCTTTTCTGCATCCAGGCCAAAAATAGTCACACCATAGACCGCGCTGAAAAGCTGTTTTGTTCTCCCGATACTCTACATTTTTATATAACACACAAGAAAAAAAAATTATAAAATTTCTTTGTGGATAATAGATGGAAAGAATGAAGCACAGAGATGGTACATGTGACTATAATTTCTACATAAAATACGTAATGCTGTTTTATGGGGGAAAAAGGGAGAAATTATATATTTAAAAGGCGAAAGCAAAAAGCAAAAAAAATTTTTTTTTTTGCCCGTAATAAAAAGAATCAAAAATGGAGTTGTGAGAAGTCAATGCAGTCAGTATAATGTTCCCTCCCGCTGCCAGACTATAAATCGGCCCATGCTGAGCCACCAGATTACATGAAAAAACAATTATGAAAGATTTCCTCATAGGATGTGAATATTAAGATGCAAGAATAAAGCTCTGCTTGCTCCAATGTTCTAAAGTTCTCTAAGACTTCTGCTAATATGCTTAAGTGCCACAATTACTAAACCTCCTATTAGCGCTTCTATTTACATATGAATTCTTTCATGCCATTACTGCGGGATTACAGAGGTGAAGCCGAACGCTACAATGTCTTATACAATCAGTGTTTGGTCCCTGGAATAAAGTCTGCCTCAAGGGCAGATCCACTCTGGTTTACGTGGAGTTTTGCTACTAAGTTTGGTTCCAGTGGGGTGGTTTTTTTTTGGGCTATTGTGTTACCATAAAGGGGTACTCCGCCTGTAGACATCTTAGGCCCTATTCAAAGTATAGGGGATAAGATGTCTGATCACGGGGGTCCCGCCGCAGGGGACCCCGCGATCTTGGCTGCGGCACCCCAGACATCTGGTGCAGGAGCGAACTTCGCTCCATGCCGGATGACTGGCGATGCAGGGTGGAGGCTCGTGACGTCGCGGCCGCGCCCCGCTCGTGACTTCGCACCCATGCCCCCTCAATGCAAGTCTATGGGAGGGGGCGTGATGGCATCACGCCCCCTCCTATAGACTTGCATTGAGTGGGCGAGGCCGCAACGTCACGAGCCTCCGGAGCTGCACCCGACGTTCTAAACGAACACCGGGTGCAGCAGGGAGATCGCGGGGGTCCCCAGCGGCGGGACATCAGCGATCAGACATCTTATCCCCTATCCTTTGAAAAGGGGATAAAATGTCTAGGGGCGGAGTACCCCTTTAAAGGCGGCCATAAGGCTCTGTATATAGTTTCCATCCAACAAGGTTAGACTGATGACTTAAACTTCCCATACGCATGTGTAAGGGGATCTAATGGCCATACCTGATGGCAGGGGTTTGGTGAAGACTATGGCTGTACCAGGTATTATAGTTCAGTGGTCCCCAACTCAGCCCTGAAGGCCCACCTACATACTGTGTTTTTTTCAGGTAATCTATTGAAATAGAACAGGGAAAGATTCAAATCCTGGACTGTTGTTGGGTCCTGAGGACTGGGTTGGGGACCTCTGCTATAGCTCACTGTAGATCAGTCCTTTGCTAATGAATTGGATTGAGCAGCAGCACCAAGCACAACCACTACCAAACATATGGCACTGTAGCACATATGGCAGGTTAACAAGAAGGTGGAGTACCAACTTCTGGAGGGTCACCAAACCTCTAATTAGCCAATCGAAAGAGATGTCGGGAGCCAGACCCCACCAATCTGGTATTGATCATTTAATTAAGTTTTGATATGTCGGACAGACATGTCAAAAGTCAAAATTAGGTGGGTTCTCAGTTCTGAGAACACCTCCAATCGCTCAATGCTGAGACCCCTGCCAATCGTTCACTGCCTCCGCTGATTGGTCAATGCGAGACCCCCACCTATCGCTTAGTGCTGAGACTCCCTCTAATCGTTCAGTGCTGAGACCCCTGCTGATCGCTGAGTGCTCAAACCCCCTCCAATCGTACAGTGCTGAGACCCCCGCTGATCGCACAGTCAGTGCTGAGACTCCTTCTGATCATTCAGTGCTGAGACTCCTTCTGATCATTCAGTGCTGAGACTCCTTCTGATCATTCAGTGCTGATCGCGGAGTGCTCAGACCCCCTCTAATCACTGAGTGCTTAGACCCCCTCTAATCACTGAGTGCTCAGACCTTTTGATCATTCAGTGCTGAGACCCCTGCCATTCAGTCATTGCTGAGATTCCCTTGAATCTTTAAATGGGTACCCTCATTAAAGTAAAAAAAATTTTATTAAAAAGATTATGCAAAAATAAACATATTTCTAATATATGTTAATTTAAAAAAATCTCATTTTTATTTTTTTCACATTAGAAAACCTGGCCACTAGGTGTCACCCTATATGGCTCAGGAATCCTTCCCCCCCCCTTACGTTGAGCACGTTCGGACCACTGCTGGCTGGGCAGCGTGGTCCAGTGCGGTCCGAAATGCTCGATCACAGCTCGCTCTCAGCCTGTGTATGAAACAGGCAGAGAGCGAGCACAGCGCTCGTTTGCGAAATTTGAATATCCCCGCCCCCTTCATATGCCTCTACTCACTGTAGCACGCGTGCTGCAGTTTATCTCTCATGCTGGAGACAGAGAGGGACACGACAGTCCTCCGACGTTCCTCCTCTCTGTATGGCATGTGTATAGCCAAACAGAGAGGAGGGGACTGAGAGGCTGCCATCCCTACCCTGATCTACGCCTCTATGCGCGCTCCCAAGAGGGAGCGCAGCATACAGGAAGACGGGCAGAAACGAGCCCTGGCCAGGCTCCAGATGATGTTGCGCCTGCCTGGCCACGCCCACATCCTGCCCTGCGAAGAGAGCTCAACACTGAGCTACCGAAGTGGGAATAAACAAGGTATTTTAAGGGCAATTTCATTACAAATTAATAAAGGGATAGAGGTGGTTAGTGTCAGGTGACAGATGGGGAGGGGGATTAGGGATAGTTTAGTTAATGATAGCTTCACTTTAAGTGCTGAGATCCCCACCCATTGCTCAGTACTGAGACTCTCTCCGTCTACGTGCTTGCACTCTTTCAAAATGTGCTCCATTTTGGTCTGTTGAGCTTATCAGCAAGATCTGGCGGCTTGGGATTGAGGCTATGGGCTATGACTACCAACCTCTGTCTATACAACATATTAAAAGTTAATTTAAATAAAAGTAACACTTTAAAGGCAAACCATACTAATGGGGAAACAGAAACTCTGTATCAGTTTCCCCATTGATGTTCTGGCGTAGGTAGCCACAGTGGCTGGATTGGCTAAGTGTTGCCTATTGGTAGTTGAGATATAGGCAATCCTGTGGTGTATTATGGAGATGAACATACGAAATTGTGATGAGCCACGGGTTGTGAAGGTGAGGTGTATGGGGCAGATGTTGTAGCCCAGGGGCAGATGGTATTAATCCCTAAATGTTTGTGACGCCAGGGTGTGGTTTTAACTGAGAACCACCCGAATGGTAGCACCGCTAGTCCTAGTTCAGGCAGGGCAAATATCAGTCCAAGGCCAGGTTACGGTTAACGGTAGTTTTACCGAGGTAGATAGATGGAAATAGTCTTTACAGCTCGGCCAGGATCCCAGAGAGGTGAACAGTAACACAGGGGACCTTGCAGCTTGCTGGGACTTGTAGTGACTTTGACAGACTTTAGGACAGTCACGCTGGCTATAATAGACTTGACTTGACTGAAGACAGCAGACAGAGACGACTTGACTTACAGATCTGTGGCTGTAATTTAGGTTTGAGGCCTCCAGATGTGCTGGACACTGGCTCTGAGACATCTGGACTGGACTTGACCTCAGCAGAAAGTGAATCACAAGAGAGATTGTAGTACCTCCCCCTCTTATAAAGGGGGCTGAGCAAGGAGCCCATAGGCTAGCTGCGGGTCACCTGGTGCTCTCTGGGTAACAAATCATGTGACTTTAACATGTGACAACTATTATCATGTGACTAATAACCATGTGACCATATCAAAGGCCCTTTACACATAATATACAATTATACAGATTATAGGGGTTAAATGCAGGTGAGCCCTGGGGACGTGCAGGGACTCAAGCTGATAGGACTGTGAGATGCATATTCCGTACTGGGACATCACAGAATGCAGAGTCGCGATTAGTTGGGCAACCTTTTCATTTTAAGAACGTACCAGGAAATGTTAATAAATATTACGACCAGATTGTTTGTTTGCCAATGAGGGTACATTTACTATTGGGGTTGGTTTTGTATTGGGGACTAGGGATAGCATATGTACACTTTTATAATGTTCTCCATTTTGGACAGTCCCTACTTATTAAAAGGTTTCCTTGGTCACAAAGTGTTCTTCTGCAAGGAACCTCTGTAAGGTGTGAAGAAACCAGGCTCTAAGTATTCAATTGTCCAACAGCACCACCATAGGAGAAATGAAGAATTACATAATGCCCACGTCAATAGGTATTTTGTGCAAGGGTCCATTCACATCTAGAATTTGTGGATCTGGAAGCCGGACAATGATTTCAATGAGTCAGGAAATATCTCTGGTTGGATCATTTTCTGGACTGAAAATCATGAAGACACTTCTCTTAACTCATTGAAATCAATGGGGAATGGCGTGGATCCGGCAGCAGTATGGCATTTTGCATTGGAATTCCACTGGAGATTCCGCAGCAGCAGAGTCCCATTGTATTCAAAGGAATTCTTCTGCGCTGCGCACACAGCAGAATTTCCACGCCAGATGTCCATTCTTTCTGCGGAATCCACACAAAATGCATTGCCGTCTATGAGACGGCACATCTCCGTGTGGTCCTACCAAAGAATGGAGGAAAAAAAGACCCTTGCAATGGCGCTGCCAGTTTCAAAACAGGCCAGAAATGTAGATTACACAAAACACTGGAAAGGTTTATTGAAATAACAACTAACAGGGATGACGCGTTTCGGGGGTCACCACCCCATTCCTCAGATCAATAGCGAGGATGTTATGCCGGCGCCTGCAGTCTGCGGAATGTCTGCACAGAGATTTTCTGTGCGGATATTACAGACCTGTTAACATAGCCTACATTATATTGCGGAATTTTTCAGCAAAATTCGGCACGAAATTCCACAAGTTTTAGTGCACATTATCTTCAATGGGGATTCCACTGATTCCACAAAATTATAAGACATTTTGTGAAATTCTATTCAAAGCCCTCTGGGACTCTGAATTTTAGCAGGACCTGTCTTTTTCACAATATTCTTCAAGGCTGTTAAAATTTTGTACTGTCCCAGTACAGGTACATGTTCCTGTACTACCTGTAGGCCCTTTCAGGTAGAGTCCCTCAGTGACCTGGGGGCTCCCCGGCAGGGTCTCCCCCTGTTGTCTCCCTGTTGGTTTAATAAATGTGTTTATGTTCCTTTAATGCTTAGACAGGATCCCTATGTCTAGATAGTATACAGGACCTGTGGAGGTCTCAAGGACCTGTGAGTAAGCTTGTCACATGTTATGTTATGCAGTTACATTATTTGTTGTCACATGTACTCCCAGAGAGCCCCAGCTTTAACCTATGACCCACAGCTTGACCAATGGGCTTTAGTCCAGCCCCCCCCCCACTATATAAAAGGGCGGCCATATTAATTCAGTCTCTTTGAGTTAAGTGCTCATAGCTGTAACATCCAAGTCTTTGCTACCAGGACAAGTGTTCAGCATCTGGAGGCCACAAAGCTAAAGTCTACAAGTCTATGTCTGCTGTCACTGAAGTAAGTCAAGTCCTGAACATAGTCAAGTCAAGTCCTGCACATAGTCAAGTCCTGCACATAGTCAAGTCAAGTCCTGCACATAGTCAAGTCAAGTCCTGCACATAGTCAAGTCAAGTCCTGCACATAGTCAAGTCAAGTCCTGCACATAGTCAAGTCAAGTCCTGCACATAGTCAAGTCAACTCTAATTACAAGTCAAAGTCAGGTTTTGGTCCAACAAGCTGTGAGGTCCTCTAGGTCCTGGCCACCTCTCTGGGAATTCTGGCCTTAGCTGTGAAGATAATGACACCTGTCTTCTATTCAGTAAAGCCTCCGCTTACCCATAACTGGTTCTGGACTCTTTATTCACTACGAGCCCGTGGGATAGCGGAGAATCCGGGCATGTGGTGTTCCGGAACCCGAAAACCACACTGGCGTCACGAACACACAGGGGTTAATACCATCCGACCCCCAGGGTCAATAACATCTGATCCCACCACTCTCACCGCAACACCCGTGGTCTCGTCATTTACACCGGTGGCTACCACAATTCTGCAGTCTGCTTTACTGAGCGGAATTTAAGCAGAAATTCCACCTGGTGGAGATAGAAGATAGATGCTCTTTGTAACCACTCTGCATTGTAAATGGGCACTCTCATTAAAACACATTTTTGCTATTGCATTCCCTATGGTAAATAAAAAATCTTTCTAATTTACTTTGTTTAAAAAAAAAAAAAAGAAGTTTTCTATGTTTTATTTGTGTTTAAAGGGGTTATCCAGGAAAAAACTTTTCTGTATATGTGGTAGATTTGGGGAATAAAGCCTTGTTGGGGTGTTGCTGTTCAGTATTATAAAGGACGCTGTTAACCCTTGTAACTCGTGACGCCAGGGTGAGGGTTAAAACTCTGTATTGATGCTGGGCCTATCGCCACCCTACCCAAGAGCGATAGGTGAGTGTAAAATAAATGGATTGTCCACAGCAGTGCTGAACTTAAAACTTGCAGGAACTTTACTGAAGATTTTCTGTACATGCAGTATCGGTAACTATCCAGATAACAGAGTCTATATAGACAGCACAGCAGTGATTGACAGATGCTTAGGACCGGAAAGTTCTCTTAAGATTAGGAGGATTGAATTTGCATAGATCCGCTGGATTTAGGGGTTGGATTAGGTCCAGAGATCTTGCGGAGATAGCAGGGAATTGTAAGAATTATCCGTCTCTAGCGCAGGCTTAGGCCGCAAGGCTTTGGCCTAGTAATTGTCTTGTAAGTTGCGGAGGTCCTACCTCGTCCAGAGTCAGCAACCCAAGAGAGAGACAAAATGGCGCAGCTCCCTTATATGGGCAGGGGCTGGCCGTTTTGGATTGGTCAATATCAGCTGTCATTCACCGTTACAATGGATTGTGGGTGATCACCTGACTAGAACCACCAAAGGTCCTTTAGCAAAACCATAGAGTTCTGTAACCCAGTCACATGACCCGCAGGTCCTGCGACGCAAACAAGGTAAGAATATTAAATATACATCTTTACATTTATATTTACATTAATTCTAACTAACTGAGGGGTTAACTAAGGAAGAGGACCCCCGCTGTTCCTAGGGACTCTGACTTTGGGGATCTCACCACAAGGTAACGTATGTAATACGGTACTGGTACACCACATATATATATATATCAACTGGCTCCAGAAAGTTAAACAGATTTGTAAATTACTTCTATTAAAAAATCTTAATCCTTTCAGTACTTATGAGCTGCTGAAATTGAGTTGTTCTTTTCTGTCTAAGTGCTCCCTGATGACACGTGTCTCGGGAACCGCCCAGTTTAGAATCAAATCCCCATAGCAAACCTCTTCTACTCTGTGCAGTTCCCGAGACACGTGTCATCAGAGAGCACTGTTGCCAGACAGAAAACAACAACTCAACTTCAGCAGCTGATATCTATTGAAATGATTAAGATTTTTTAATAGAAGTAATTTATAAATCTATTTAACTCTCTGGAGCCAGTTGATAGAAAAAAAAAAGTTTTTTCCTGGAATACCCCCTTTAAAGGGGTACTCCGGCCCTGAGACTTCTTATCCCCTATCCAAAGGATAGGGGATAAGATGTCTCACCGCAGGGGTCTCGCCCCTGAGGACCCCCGCAATCTTGTGTTCGCCACCCACCTGATAGAGCTGCACGCCGCGGTGCCAGCTCACAAACAGCCGGGTGGCGACCACGGGGCCGGAGTATGGTGACGTTATGACTCTGCCCCCGTATGATGCCACCCCCCGCCCCCGCTATGCAAGTCTATGGGAGGGGGCGTGACGGCCGTCACGCCCCTTCCCATAGACATGCATAGCGGGGGCGGGGGTGACGTCACACGGGGGCGGAGTCATGATGTCACCATACTCTGGCCCAACGGGAAATACGCTGCATATTCCTCACTCACTATACACACAGGGCTTTCCGGCGGCAGCCCTATGCGTGTAGCGAGTTTTGGAGGCGGGGCCGTGTGCCGGGGTGACTGTGACGTGCGGCTCCGCCTCCAAAACTCACTACACGCATAGGGCTGCCGCCAGAAAGCCCTGTGTGTATAGTGAGCGAGGGATACGCAGCGTATTTCCCGCTGCTGCCGCAAATTTTGCGCAGCGTGAAATACGCTGCGTATACGCCAGGTGAGAACGCACCCTTAAAATGGTTTAATTCAGGATTATTTGGTCATTTCTAAAGTACAGGATGCCTTATTAATAGTACTTGTATTTCAAGTAGACACGATTCAAGTAGACACGATTTTTCGTATCCGTGAGCCCAAGCTGCGCTCTTCCACATCCCTTCGTAGTCTGACAATGAAAGTCCACACAATAAAAAAAAAAAAAAGAATGGAAAATTGCTTTATCAGTTCCGGTTCCTGTCGACAAAAGTCAACAACTCTATTTTAAAAACAATTATGCGCAGCTACCGGCGAATAAAACGCGGATTTCATTTACCTGGTAATAGTTAGGATTTTTTTTTTCTCCACTTGCTCCGTTAAACGCAATTTTCCCGGCGGGGGGTGCGATCTCACACGGAGCTCATTGTAATAAGCGATAGGTATCTAGAATGGTGTTCAATCCGGAGCCGCCCCGTAAGTAGATGTCAATCAGGAGCTTTAACTCCAAACGCAGATGATTTAGATTCATGTAAGCAGCGTGATGACGGGCGGGCGCGGGAGCGGAGCCGGCTGGAGTGAAGATGATAGGATTACCTCCGCTGTTTGCCCCCTTTCTGTTTTTTGTCCAGGCAGCTAAATCAAGACAAGCCTTGATGAAATAGCCAGCGTCTGGGATTTTGTTCTCTTCGTTCCTGCTGGGTTTTTCCTATTATAAATCCGCTGTCAAAAATGAGAACTTTTACTTTTGGTTTAATTTAATGCAGACGCAAACACCTTGGTTCAACACGTCTGCTCCGGGACCGGCCTTCGGCAGACGTGTTCTTGTTCGAGTCTTCTCTGCGCAAAAGTGAAATTTACACTGTGGTGTCCCGGTACCGTATTGTATACGTTACCTGTATAGAGGTCCCCATAGCCAGAGTCCCTAGAACATCGGGGTCCCTCTTTTGTAGTTTTTCCCTTGTCACCTCTCACTTAGTCGATGACTATATAGTAGTTCTATTTAATATTAATATAAGTTTAAGGATATATGTGTATATATTTAGTTATCTACCTGTTCAGCGTAGCAGGACCTGCGGGTCACGTGATTAGGTTAGAACTCTATGGTTTTGCTACAGGACCTTTGGAGGTTCCCATGACGTGTTCACCCACAATGCACTGTAACGGTGAGTGACAGTCGTTATGGACCAATCCAAAACGGCCGGCCCCTGCCCATATAAGGGACCCGCGCCATCTTGATCCCTCTCTTGGGTCGCTGACTCTGGAAGAGGTAGGACCTCCGCAGCTTACAAGACGATTTACTAGGCCAAAGCCTTGCAGCCTCGTCCTCTAACATAGCGGATAGACTAAACAAGTCCCCGCTACTCACCGCAAGATCACTGGACCTAAATACGCCCATAAATCCAGCGGATCTCTGCTATACAATCCTTTGGAAGCTAAATTGGGCTTATCTGATCCCAACCGACTGTCAATCACTGCTCAAGCTGTATGTAAAGAGACTCTGTTCTCTGGACTGTTACTATTACTACATGTACAGAAATTCTTCAGTAAAAGTTCCTGCAAGTTTTCAGTTAACAGCGGTTGTGGACAATCCTTTATTTCTGCATTCACCTATTGCTCTTGGGAAGGGTGGCGATAGGCCTATCAAGAACACAGCATTTAACCCTCACCCTGGCGTCACGAGTGACAAGGGTTAACAGCGCCCTTAACTATCCTACACAGCAACACCCTAACTACCCTACACCCCCACAAGACAGTATCCTCGCATCCGCCACCACAAGACATTAGGTTCACGGTGAGTCTTTACATTACAGCTGTGTCTAAAGTAAAGTAGAAGACACATTATAGGGTGTGTAGGGTTGGGTTCCGACAATCTGGCAATCAGGTATGCCCGCACCAGCAGGGGTTAATCTAATCTCTGCCCGAGGTGAGCAAAAGAAAGTTTCCCCCCTCCATCTATATATGTGTGTATTTTTCGCCCTATAGGACGCTCCGGCATATAAGACGCACCCAATTTTAAATGAGGAAAATCTAGAATACAATGTAAAGTATAGGTCACAGTGATCTTCAACCAGCGGACCTCCAGATGTTGCAAAACTACAACTCCCAGCATGCCCGGACAGCCGTTGGCTGTCCGGGCATGCTGGGAGTTGTAGTTTTGCAACATCTGGAGGTCCGCAGGTTGAAGACCACTGGTATAGGAGGTAATACTCACAGGTCCCTGCCACTCCGGACCCGTCACTGGGTGTCCCCGTCGCTCCGGAACGTCTCTGCTGCCCGGTATCCTCGCTCTCCGTCGCCGCCATCACGTCGCTACGCACGCCGCTCCTATTGGATGACGGGGCGGCGCGCGCGACGACGTGATGACGACGAAGGAGAGCACTGGCCATGCAGGGTTTCCCGGCACGGAGCAGACACCGAGGAGGCAGGTAAGGTCCCTCCCGGTGCAGCCGGGTTAGTGTCACTTTCGCTTCAGACGCGGCGGTCAGCTTTGATCGCCGCGTCTGAAGGGTTAATACAGGGCATCACGGCGATCGGTGATGTCCTGTATTAGCCGCGGGTCCCGGCTGTTGATGGCCGCAGGGACCGCCGCGATAGGGGTGTATTCGCCGTATAAGACAACTTTTGCCCCCCAGTTTTTGGGGAAAAAAAGTGCGTCTTATACGGCGAAAAATACGGTATGTTCTGTATGTATGTGTGTATGTATGTGCTGTAGCCGACATTTATCATTGTCTTTAGACTGTTTTATGTGTCTAGAAAAGGCGCAAAAAAGGCACAAGCAGGGTTCATTTGCACCTTTTTTGCGCCTTTTGGTTTACACATTTCTGCTAATTTTGAGTTGCAATCCACTGATTTTGGCAATACACATGATATGGAAGGGTTTTATGAACTGCACCTTTATGGGAAAAGGCGCAAAAAAAGCACAAAGCCACTGAAAAGTCTCTAAAACTACACCAGCCCAGACTTAGCTTAGCTTTTTGGTGTATGTGAAGAGAGAAATTTCAGAAAATGTGACCTGCACAAAATGAATCAAATGCACAAAAAAAGGTGTAGAAAAATGCTTCACTTACACCTACAATGATAAATGCCGGCCTGTATGTATAAATGTATGTGTGGTGGCCCAGTACGGGAGGTGCGTGCTCCTGCTGTCCTGTCAGGCAGCCTCCTTCAGTGTCCCCAAGGCCCCCTGCACTTGTTTCCCCATTGTAAATATATTTTACCATGTAAAGTGTTATAAAATGTAATGTTGCTTTAAGAGTTATACCATGTGATATGTCATGTGATTGTTACCCAGGAGGTACCAGTGACCAGGTGACCCCAATAGTGACCTATGGGCTCCCTGCTTGTCTCCCCCATATAAGCCCTGGGTGGAGCTTCTCTCTCTCTCTTTTGGCTGAGGTCCAGTGCACTCGCCTAGTGTGTGTGTCAGAGTGTTGGAGACCTCAATGTCCAGTCCTGCAGCCGCCATCAATTCAAGTAAGATAAAGTCACAGCTTTATGAGTCAAGTCAAGTCAGTCCCTGTCATCTGTCAAGTCAGCATGGTCTGCATTCAATTGTCCAGTCCTACTACAAGTCCCAGCAAGACCTTAAGGTCTTTGCATCACTGGTCACCTCCTTGGGCCCTGGCTGAACTGTATAGACTTTACCATCTGTCTACCTTCAGTAAACCTACCGTTGTCCGTAACTTGGCGTCGGAGTCTTTATTGCCCCCGTGCCTAGCCCAGGATCCAGCAGAAAATTTTCACTCGGAGATTCCCATTGCGGCCAGCGCCAACTGATTCAGTCGGCGCTGGCCGCACTCGGAATCTCCGTGGGGACACTGCAGTCTCCAATAGACTGCAATGTGTTCTACGAGTATTTCTGCCTGAAGAATGAGCAACGCCCTCCTTCCGGCGGAAATTTCCAAGCGGATTTTCCGTTCACAAATCCCGCTTCACAAATTCCGAAGTGTGAATTTGCGAACGGAAAACCATTTACTACACTACACATTTTAGCAAGCGGAATTTCTGCCTGCAATTTCAAAGCGGAATTGCGGGCGGAAATTCCGTAGTGTGAACCTAACCTTAGGCTATGTTCACACTGTGGAATCTCCGGGCAGAAAATTACCGCCCAGAGATTCTGAGTGCGGCCAGCGCCAACTGAATCTGTCGGCGCTAGGACCGCGCGGACACTGCAGTCTCCAATTGACTGCAATGTGTTCCGCGAGTATTTCCACCTAAAAAACGAGCAACTCCATTGTTTAGGCGGAAATTTTCAAGTGGATTTTCCGATTATTGTACATAGGAGGCAGTGTTATTGTAGTTATGTGGAGGGGAGATAGAGAGATAGGACCGCACCGCGGTCACCCACAATATCCGGGAGTGAGAACACTGAAACAGGGGAAGTCGGAGGTATGGAGCGGGGTGGTGCACAAAAGCAGGAGAGAACAATGTCCAAAATAGCAAAGGGAGAAAAAGGTTGCTTCTGCACTCACCCTTCTTGCGCTGTGTCACTGAGTTAGTCCCTGTACGGCCGGCCGCTGTACGGGAGATGATACGGAGAGATCGCTACAGCCGGAGCTGAGCGGTGACAGCTACGAGCCCGTTTCGCGGTTAAAACCGCTTCTTCGGGCCTCCCGTAGAAGCGGTTTTAACCGCGAAACGAGCTCGTAGCTGTCACCGCTCAGCTCCGGCTGTAGCAATCTCTCCGTATCATCTCCCGTACAGCGGCCGGCCGTACAGGGACTAACTCAGTGACACAGCGCAAGAAGGGTGAGTGCAGAAGCAACCTTTTTCTCCCTTTGCTATTATTGTAGTTATATTCTTGTATATAGGAGGCAGTATTATAGTAGATATATTCTTGTATATAGGAGGTAGTATTATAGTAGTTATATTCTTGTACATAGAGAACAGTATTATAGTGGTTATATTCTTGTATATAGGAGGCAGTATTATAGTAGTTATATTCTTGTATATATAGGAGCAGTATTATAGTAGTTATATTCTTGTATATAGCAGCAATATTATAGCAGTTATATTCTTGTATATAGGAGCAGTATTATAGTAGTTATATTCTTGTATATATAGGAGCAGTATTATAGTAGTTATATTCTTGTACATAGGAGTAGTATTATAGTTGTTGTATTCTTGTATATAGGAGCAGTATTATAGTAGTTATATTCTTGCATACAGGAGCAGTATTATAGTAGTTATATTCTTGTATATAGGAGCAGTATTATAGTAGTTATATTCTTGCATACAGGAGCAGTATTATAGTAGTTATATTCTTGTATATAGGAGCAGTATTATAGTAGTTATATTTTTGTATATAGGAGCAGTATTATAGTAGTTATATTCTTGTATATAGGAGCAGTATTATAGTAGTTATATTGCTGTATATAGGAGGCAGTATTACAGTAGTTATATTCTTGTATATAGGAGGCAGTATTATAGTAGTTATATTCTTGTACATAGGAGCAGTATTATAGTAGTTATATTCTTGTACATAGGAGCAGTATTATAGTAGTTATATTCTTGTACATAAGAGCAGTATTATAGTAGTTATATTCTTGTATATAGGAGCAGTATTATAGTGGTTATATTCTTGTATATAGGAGGCAGTATTATAGTAACTATATGGTTGCAAGTGTAGAAGGAAAAAACCGCACTCACCCACTTTAAATGTGCTCCAAACAAGGAGATTTTTATTCAACCAGGGGTCAAAGTCCGGAACAGGTGGAGGACGTGGAGGAGAGAAATACAACTAGTTTCGCTCACAGAGGAGCTTTATCCAGCTAATGTGCCACCAGTATTATAGTAGTTATATTCTTGTATATAGGAGCAGTATTATAGTTGTTGTATTCTTGTATATAGGAGCAGTATTATAGTAGTTATAATCTTGTATACAGGAGCAGTATAATAGTAGTTATATTCCTGTATATAGGAGGCAGTATTACACTAGTTATATTCTTGTATATAGGAGGCAGTATTATAGTAGTTATAGTCTTGTATATAGGTGTCAGTATTATAGTAGTTATAGTCTTGTATATAGGAGCAGTATTATAGTAGTTACATTCTTGTACATAGGAGCAGTATTATAGTAGTTATATTCTTGTATATAGGATCAGTATTATAGTAGTTATATTCTTGTATATAGGAGCAGTATTATAGTAGTTACATTCTTGTATATAGGAGCAGTATTATAGTAGTTATATTCTTGTATATAGGAGAAGTATTATAGTAGTTATATTCTTGTATATAGGAGGCAGTATTACAGTAGTTATATTCTTGTATATAGGAACAGTATTATAGTAACTATATTCTTGTATATAAGAGTAGTATTATAGTAGTTATATTCTTGTATATAGGTGTCAGTATTATAGTAGTTATATCCTTGTATATAGGAGGTAGTATTATAGTAGTTATATTCCTGTATATAGAGAACAGTATTATAGTGTTTATATTCTTGTATATAGGAGCAGTATTATAGCAGTTATATTCTTGTATATAGGAGCAGTATTATAGTAGTTATATTCTTGTATATATATATAGGAGCAGTATTATAGTAGTTATATTCTTGTATATAAGAGCAGTATTATAGTTGTTGTATTCTTGTATATAGGAGCAGTATTATAGTAGTTATATTCTTGTATACAGGAGCAGTATTATAGTAGTTATATTGCTGTATATAGGAGGCAGTATTACAGTAGTTATATTCTTGTATATAGGAGCAGAATTATAGTAGTTATATTCTTGTACATAGGAGCAGTATTATAGTAGTTATATTCTTGTACATAAGAGCAGTATTATAGTAGTTATATTCTTGTATATAGGAGCAGTATTATAGTAGTTACATTCTTGTACATAGGAGCAGTATTATAGTAGTTATATTCTTGTATATAGGAGCAGTATTATAGTATTTATATTCTTGTATATAGGAGGCAGTATTACAGTAGTTATATTCTTGTATATAGGAACAGTATTATAGTAACTACATTCTTGTATATAAGAGTAGTATTATAGTAGTTATATTCTTGTATATAGGAGGCAGTATTATAGTATTTATATTCTTGTATATAGGAGCAGTATTATAGTAGATATATTCTTTTACATAGGTGCAGTATTATAGTAGATATATTCTTTTACATAGGAGCAGTATTATAGTAGATATATTCTTTTACATAGGATCAGTATTATAGTAGTTATATTCTTTTACATAGGAGCAGTATTATAGTAGCTATATTCTTTTACATAGGAGCAGTATTATAGTAGTTATATTCTTGTATATAGGAGCAGTATTATAGTAGTTATATTATTGTATATAGGAACAGTATTATAGTAGTTATATTCTTGTATATAGGAGGCAGTATTATAGTAGTTATATTCTTGTATATAGGAGCAGTATTATAGTAGTTATATTCTTGTATATAGCAGCAGTATTATAGTAGTTATATTCTTGCATATAGGAGGCAGTATTATAGTAGTTATATTCTTGTATATAGGAGGCAGTATTATAGTAGTTATATTCTTGTATATAGGGGCAGTATTATAGTAGTTATATCCTTGTATTTAGGAGGCAGTATTATAGTAGTTATATTCTTGTATTTAGGAGGCAGTATTATAGTAGTTATATTCTTGTATATAGCAGCAGTATTATAGTAGTTATATTCTTGTATATAGGAGGCAGTATTATAGTTGAAATTGTATACTTACCGTAATTTCTCTTTCTTCGAGACAGAAGGCAGCACAGAAGGAATAGGCCTGGCCTCTTTTATTCTTCCTAGGACCGCCCACCTAAAAAAAACTCCACAATAGTCAGCCAATGGCATGACAGCATACCTTATAATTAGTCACATCTCATACATTCAAACTGTGTAAATAACTAGACTCTTTTCTCTGATGCTTAATTGATTTTATTGGGTGGGTTATATGTGCTGCCTTCTGTCTCGAAGAAAGAGAAATTACGGTAAGTATACAATTTCAACTTTCTTCTTCGACTTCCGGCAGCACAGAAGGAATTCTCGCTAGCTTAGAGAACAGGGGTAGGGTTTATTGCTGAAATACTGCAGATAGTACCCCAGTGCTAAAGGCTGGATTCTCTGCTTGAAGATTAAGCCTGTAATGGTTGACAAAGGTGGAGGAGGTTGACCACGAGGCTGCATTGCATATATCTGTCAACGGTACTTGTGCTCTCTCCGCCCAAGAAGTAGCAGTGGCTCTGGTGGAATGAGCTCTGATTTGAAAGGGGGGTTCTTTGTTTTCCAACCTATAACACTCCAGTATTACTGACTTCAGCCATCTCGCCAAGGTGTCTTTAGCCGCTTTCTTTCCCTTCCTCATTCCAGAAAATTGAATAAATAGATTTTCATCAATTCTGAAAGATTTCACTCTTTGTAAATACACTAGCAGAGCAGATCTGACATCCAACGAGGAAGATTCGGATGGTAGAAAGGTAGGAAGGAAGATCTCTCTATTGATGTTCTCCATTGAAGCTACTTTTGGGATAAAAGATGGAATTGTACGGAGAAGAACTCCCCCCGGAGTGAACTTGGTGTAAGGGGGATATGCCGACAAGGCCTGCAATTCACCTAGTCTTTTAGCCGACGTGATGGCGACCAAAAAAAGAACCTTGTAGGATAGCCACTTTATTTCCGCTTCCTGTAATGGTTCAAAGGGAGGCAGGGAAAGTCTGGACAGCACTAGAGATAGGTCCCATGCAGAAACCGGAGGTTTTACTGTAGGTCTTAGATTCTTCAAAGCTTTGAAAAACCTAGCAATAAGGGGTTGTCCCATAAATTCTCCATCAGTATAAGCGTTGATGGCTGTGACATGAACACGAAGAGTATTAGGCTTCAAGCCCTTTAGAAATCCCTCTTGTAGAAACTGTAAAATAACAGATACAGAGATCTCTGTCAGCCCCTTCTCTTCTCTCCAGGAGCTAAACTTCTTCCAGAGCTTCGCATACAATAAGTTAGTAGAAGGTCTTCTAGCTGCTAGTAAGGTCTCTATTACTTCATCTGATAACCCTCTCTGTCTGAATTTTTCCCTCTCAAAATCCAGAGAGTCAGATGTAATCTGTCGAGATGTTGGTGATATAATCCGTTCTGCAGGAGGAGATCCTTCTCTAGCGGTAACTTCCAATATTCTCCCCTCGAGAGACGAAATAATAGAGGAAACCAGGCCCTCCGGGGCCAAAAGGGTGCGATTAGTAGAGCTGCCGGCTCGTCTATGATGATCTTGTTCAGAATCTTGTTGATTAATGGAATTGGAGGGAAGAGATAAACAAAGAGGTCTTTCCAGCTCATGGTGAAGGCATCCAGATGATCTGGAAGGTCTGTGCAATATCTTGAGCAAAACTTCAGAACCTTCTTGTTGCGTCTCGTGGCCATCAAGTCCCATACAGGTAACCCCCATTTGCGGGTTATCTGAGCAAAATACTTGGGATTCAGTTCCCATTCGTTGGGATCTAACTTCCGTCGGCTTAACCAGTCGGCTTGATAATTTAGAGACCCTTTTATGTGAGTCGCCATCAGAGAGATGCGATGATGTTCTGCCCAGGACATTATCCTGCTGCATTCTTTTTGTAGAGCTGTAGATCTTGTCCCCCCTTCTTTTTGGATGTAATACACCGAGACCAGATTGTCTGACTGAATCAGAACTGACGCGTTTGAAATCTGTGGAGAGAAATGCATTATGGCTAACCGGATCGCTTTCAGTTCTCTTAGGTTGGATGATAAATGAGACTCTTCTCTTGACCAAACTCCTTGAATCCATTGGGTTCCGAGGTGGGCCCCCCAACCCCATCTGGAGGCATCTGTAGTTATCACCACAGGGTTCTGAGGTTTGAAACTTTTCCCCATATTCAAGTTGTTCTTCTGCAGCCACCAACGTAACTTCAGTCGGGTGTGCCCTGACAATGAGATGGTGGAGTCCAGAGAATTGGGAACTCTGTCCCAAACTGTAAGGATTTCCCTCTGTAAATCCCTCATGTGTGCCCTGGCATAAGGCACTGCGTCTATTGCTGCAGTCATTAAACCCAGTGTCTGCATCGCTCTCCTGATGGATGTAGAGGGAGACTTTATCAGAGTCTTTACTTGAAAGATGATTTTGTCCTGTTTCTCCGCCGGAAGAAAGACTTTCTGACATACTGAATTGATTATCATGCCTAGGAAACGTTTTGTTTTTGTTGGTGAAAGTTCTGATTTCTGGGGATTGAGAATAAACCCAAGCCTGTTCAAGAGATTCAGAGCTGTCTGTAAGTGTTGTAGGAGGAGTTCCTGGGTGGTTGCAACAAGCAACCAATCGTCTAAATATGGTATTATTTGTATTCCTTGTAGTCTTAGGGTAGCTACGACTGTAACTGCGATCTTTGTAAATACCCTTGGGGCCGAAGTCAGGCCAAAGGGCATGGCCCGAAACTGGAAGTGGTGAATTCTTTGGTCTAGGAACACGGCAACTCTCAGAAATTTTCTGGATTTTTCTTCTATGGGGACATGCAAATAAGCGTCCATTAAGTCCAATGAAACCATCCAGTCGTGAGGCTGAATTAGATGAGTAGCGGACCTTACATTTTCCATGCGAAATTTTTCCTTTGCTAAATAGCGATTTAGGTATCGCAGATCTATGATTAATCTCCATTTGCCGTTTGATTTTGGAACGGGGAAGACGTGTGAGTAGACTCCGTAACCTTGCTGTTCTGGTGGAACAGGTTCTAGGGCTCTTTTGTTTAGAAAATCTCTGAGAAGAAGCTGAACAATTGAATTCGCTCTGTTGACGATGAACCTCTCGGGGGGTATCGACACAAAATTTAGACTGTAACCTTCTGCAATAATTCTTAGCACCCACTTGTCTGTAGTCATCTCCAGCCAGGCTGGAAAGAAATTCAGCAGCCTTGCTCCTACTGAACCTGACCCGAGGTAGTCAGAATTCTGTTTTTGGTTGCTTTTGATCCGGCTGTCTTCTCCTATTTTCTTGGAATCTTTTATTGTATCTTCTTTCTTGATACGGTCTTCTTTTAAAACCAGTCTTGCGAAATCTAAAGGGCTGGAACTGCTTCCGCTGTCTGGCGAAGGGAAACGCCAGAGCCTTCTCTCCTTTCTCTGCTTCCAGGATACTTTCCAGTTGTGATCCTACTAGAAAACCAGCTTCAAACGGTAGTGCACAGAAGTTAATTTTAGATGAGGCATCGCCTGGCCATGGCTTAAGGTAGATCCCTTCTGGCTGAATTTAATACTGCAAGGTTCTTCGCACATATTCTTGTCACGTCTAGGGGGAGATCACATGCGAAATCCGCCGCAGTCTTTAATGTATCAATTTCCTCCAAGAGATCAATTCTAGAAATTCCCTCCTGAATATTTCTTCCAAGTTGGCTCAGCCAGACTCGAATAGCCCGGGTTACAGGTACAGAAGCAAGGGATGCTTTCATTAAAGCAGCTGTATTACAGTAGGCACGTTTTATCAGAATATCTGTCTTCTTATCCATAGGATCCTTAAGTATAGAAGAATCCTCAGAGGGTAGCAGTGTTCTTCTAGATAACCTGGCTACAGGTCGATCCACTTTAGCAGGGTTCTCCCAGGATTCAGACTCAGATGGATCCAACTTATATACTGCTCTAAATCTAGAACCTAATTCCAGCCTACTGTCTGGTTTTTTAAATTCTTTCTCCACTATAGTTTTTAAGACTGGATGACCTGTCAAAACTTCAGAAGGTTTTTTGGGGAAATAGAAGAGACTCTCCTTATCTTCCCTGAACTTTTGCTTTGAAGATTCCATAATATCTTTTACTGCTCTAATTAATTTTCCCGCATTCTCCTTCTTGAAAAGAAAAAAATCTTCTGTAATAATCTCTTCAGAATCTGAGGAGTCAGACTGAGCTGAAGCGTTTTCTGATGAGGAAGAAGCAGAGGGTTCTGCTTTACGTTCTTCTTTCTTATTTTTCAGACTGACTCCTGAGCTAGAACTAAACTCAGACTTGAACCAAGAAAAAAAGCTTCTTGCATCCTCAAGGAAGGCAGAGGTTTCTTGTGGTTCAGTACATCTTTTACAAACTGTAGAAACTGAGCCTGATGGCAACGGATGAAGACAACTGATGCATAAAGACTTCCGTTTACTCGAAGATGGAGTCAAATGAGATCTGCATATTTCACATAAATCTCCAGATAATTCATCCGGCAGGGGCTGCTGGCAAGAGACACACTCCCTGTGTTTAGTCTTCATCTTCTTTTTCTTAGAGGAGGCGGGGCTTGACATCTAAAAATGTAATAGTACATAATATGAGCAACAGTCCGCACATAAGATCAGAGCGCTCAGCCCTGGCTACTGAGGAGCCGGTCATACCTTTGGAGCAGAGAAATCCGGCTGCCTGCACAGAAAGGCAAGGCACCGCCGTCTCTGCTCCGTTTAAATGCGCTTACCCGCCCGCAAACCAGAGACACGTCACATCCGGTTGCTCCACATCCGCTTCCGGTCTCCGCTGACTGCGCCTGATGCGCGTACTGCCATTCACAAGATGGCGCCCAAACCGGAAGTCCCATAGACGTCCATGCAAATGCCGGGATCGCACGTGAGACGCCTGGTATCCGCGGGAATGGACTGTATGACTGCCGACAACGGGGGAACCGTCACCCCAAGGCAGAACACCTCCTTTTTCACCATACCAGTGATAAGAAGGGAGAAACTTGCAGAAATCTAAAAAGACCTCCTCATATAACCCGGGTTTCCCGCATGGGTCAAAAGGGACTGCAAGACACCAGGTAGGCCAGGGTTACCCACATTGGCCCTCAGATCTGACTGGTGACACTGGTGTAATACAAAACATCAAGGGAATAACATCTAAAATAAAAAAGAAAATATGATTAATGGTGGGCAAAGGTGAATTAACACCTCTGTTATGAAGAAAAGAGGACAGAAAAAAACACAGTTTGAATGTATGAGATGTGACTAATTATAAGGTATGCTGTCATGCCATTGGCTGACTATTGTGGAGTTTTTTTTAGGTGGGCGGTCCTAGGAAGAATAAAAGAGGCCAGGCCTATTCCTTCTGTGCTGCCGGAAGTCGAAGAAGAAAGTAGTTATATTCTTGTATATAGGAGCAGTATTATAGTAGTTATATTCTTGTATATAGGAGGCAGTATTATAGTAGTTATATTCTTGTATATAGCAGCAGTATTATAGTAGTTATATTCTTGTATATAGGAGGCAGTATTATAGTAGTTATATTCTTGTATATAGGAGCAGTATTATAGTAGTTATATTCTTGTATATAGCAGCAGTATTATAGTAGTTATATTCTTGTATATAGGAGGCAGTATTATAGTAGTTATATTCTTGTATATAGGAGGCAGTATTATAGTAGTTATATTCTTGTATATAGGGGCAGTATTATAATAGTTATATTCTTGTATATAGGAGCAGTATTATAATAGTTATTTTCTTGTATATAGGAGCAGTATTATAGTAGTTATATTCTTGTATATAGGAGGCAGTATTATAGTAGTTATATTCTTGTATATAGCAGCAGTATTATAGTAGTTATATTCTTTTACGTAGGAGCAGTATTATAGTAGATATATTCTTGTATATAGGAGCAGTATTATAGTTGTTGTATTCTTGTATATAGGAGCAGTATTATAGTAGTTATATTCTTGTACATAGGATCAGTATTATAGTAATTATATTCTTGTACATAGGAGCAGTATTATATAAAGAGTTGGATGTTCCACTCACTCAGGGCTATTAATCATGGATACAGCAATTCTATGCTATGCCATGTCCGGCTGCCATGTAATGGGATGTCTCATTGGACATGATGTCACTACCCAGAGGACATTGGTAAGGAATGAAGCAGATGGAAACATTATTCACCCAGCACATTGCAGGGGTTTTCTTAAATTCACCCAAATCTCGAAAAACCCTTTTGAGCACATTCTTCGTCTGTCAATGACCCCTACGGCTTTTTCCCATAAACTGAACCACATTGAGGAATATTTAGGATCATTTTAATATCACAAGGAGATTCACATCATGCAACTTCATCCAAATTCCATGACATTAAATTTCACAAAAAACAGCAAATTTTTTCCCACCCAAGTGTGAGGCTGAGTAATAGACATGGTGGAATTAACTGCGGCATCTATGCACCTATGAATCACGAAACCAAAAATATTAGGTAACTCTAGTCGTGTGGGTGTAAGGGTGAGCCCCAGCCAGGATTACCAGGCTTTTGGAAATAGTCTTTTTCTTGTTCTGACTGTCAACATTCATATGTCTAAGAGTTCCCAGGTCCGTTCCTGTCGTCCCTCTAATTTATGTACGTTCAAGGTTGTCATTACAAGTCAAGAGCAAATCAAGCTCCAAGTCTGCCTGCCAGAGGTGAAGAGGTTAATTTGATTGTAACAAGAGAGGAAGCTGCGTCATGTGACGCTACCGCTGCCAGATGTGCTGCCCCCCACCCAAAACCAGAGAAAACGCTTCTCTACCACTATTTTTTTTTTTGCGCTCTTTTTATTTTCACAGATATAATAACCACAACTAGTCCTGTATAATACTAGAAAATTCCTAGATGTGAAGGGAACACACGCCTGTTAGGATAAAGGGTTAATAGACTAAAGGAAATTTCCAAGTGCTATGAAAAATTGTGAAAAAATTATAATGATTGGTCAGGATTACTATAAAGGCATATTTGGTAATTAGAGATAGATATGAGATAGATAGATAGATAAATAGATAGATAGATAGATAGATAGATATGAGATAGATAGATAGATAGATGATAGATAGATAGATAGAGATAGATAGATATGAGATAGATATGAGATAGAAATGAGAAAGATAGATAGATATGAGATAGATAGATAGATATGAGACAGATAGATAGATATGAGATAGATAGATATGAGATAGATAGATAGATAGATAGATAGATAGGTAGATATGAGATAGATAGGTAGATAGATATGAGATAGATAGATATGAGATAGATAGATATGAGATAGATATATATGAGATGGATAGATAGATAGATATGAGATAGATAGATATGAGATAGATAGATATATAGATAGATATGAGATAGATAGATATGAGATAGATAGATAGATATGAGATAGATAGATATGAGATGGATAGATAGATATGAGATAGATAGATATGAGATAGATAAATATGAGATAGATAGATAGATAGATATGAGATAGATAGATATGAGATAGATAGATAGATAGATATGAGATAGATAGATATGAGATAGATATATATGAGATGGATAGATAGATATGAGATAGATAGATAGATATGAGATAGATAGATAGATATGAGATAGATATATATGAGATGGATAGATAGATAGATATGAGATAGATAGATATCAGATAGATATGAGATATGTGGTGATCGCCTTGTGGGTGAATGGTGGTCGGGGTGTTGCTGTGCAGGTTATAAAGGGTGCTATTAACCCTTGTCAGTCGTGATGCCAGGGTGAGGGTTAAATGCTGTATGACTTGGCCTATGGCCACCCTTCCCAAGGACGATAGGTGTTTGCAGAATAAAGTATTGTCCACAACCAGAGCTTCACTGAAAACTTGCATAAACTTTACTGAAGATTTTCTGTAACATGCGAACATAAGAACAGTCTTTGTACAGAGTCTATGAACAGCTCGGCTGAGATGGACCGTTGGTTGGGACTTTTAGTAAGTTCTTTAACTTAGGAATTTAGTATGCGCAGATCCGCTGGATTTAGGGATATACCTAGGTCCATGGTCCTTGCCAATAATTGCAGAGAATTTAGAAGAACTCACTGTGTAATTCAGCCGAGGCCGCAAGGCTTTGGCCTAGTAATTGTCGTTGAAAGTTACGGAGGTCCTACCTCATTCAGTGACAGCAACCCAAGTGAGAGAATAATGGCCGCAGCTCCCTTATATGTGCAGGGGCTGGCCATTCAGGATTGGTCCACGCCATCTGTCAATCAGCCTCACCAAGTATTGTGGGTATCACATGTCCCATGAACCTCCAAAGGTCCTTTTCACTAACCATAGAGACTAAAGCCTTGTCACTTGACCCGCAGGTCCTGCGACGCTAGCGCAAGGTAAGTGCATTTTCTATATACATTTATACACATTTACCATAACAATATATTCACTATCTAAGGGGTGACTAGGGGAAGACTACATCTGAGGACCCCACGGTTCCTAGGAACTCTGACTTTGGGGACCCATACCAAGGTACTGTGTGTAATACGGTACCGGGACACCACAGATAGATAGATAGATATGAGATAGATAGATATGAGATATATATGAGATAGATAGATAGATATGAGATAGATAGATAGATATGAGATAGATAGATATGAGATAGATATGAGATAGATAGATAGATAGATATGAGATAGATAGATATGAGATAGATATGAGATAGATAGATATGAGATAGATAGATATGAGATAGATAGATATGAGATAGATATGAGATAGATAGATATGAGATAGATAGATAGATAGATAGATATGAGATATATATGAGATAGATAGATAGATAGATATGAGATCGATAGATAGATATGAGATAGATAATTATGAGATAGATAGATATGAGATAGATAGATAGATAGATATGAGATAGATAGATAGATAGATATGAGAAAAATAGATAGATAGATACATAGATAGATAGATACAGTCCCCAAAGAGGGCATCACACCAAAAATAGTATAGATGCCGTGGTATCTACCTATCTATAATATGCAAAGGAATGGGCAGCAGCACTCCAGTATTGTGAAAAATGGTGGTCTTTATTCAGACATCAACGTGTGTGACGTTTCAGCTTGCTCACCAAGCCATTATCAAGCCAAACTTGTTGATGTCTGAATAAAGACCACCATTTTTCACAATACTGGAGTGCTGCTGCCCATTCCTTTGCATATTATAGATAGGTAGATAGATAGATCTTTTTAGTTACTTTTATATACTGTACTTTCTCTCTATAGTGGTATCAACAACACCTTTCTACTATCTCTGAACTTCTATGAGTTTTCCTGTACTGTTACATAAGGAAAGTGATCTGAGACGGTCGGCTACTTTGCTGTTTTATGTTCAAAGTAACAGTAAGGTACAATAAGGTAATGTGATCAGATATAGAATAATAATAATACTAATAACAACAATAATAATAATAATAATAATAATAATAAAAGGCGGTGGTCCTTTCAGTCCTATGAAATAAAAAATCAAATAAATATTGATTCTTTTGCTAACCACAAGCCCATAATACGGTCACAAAATGTGTTACTCCAAATATTTACTCAGATTATCCGTACATAACCGTAGAGATTAACGGGGTGCGCGTTTTATTTACTGCTCAGGTTGTGCACATATTCCTGCCTGGCACCTTCCATATTTTATAAACATGTTCGATGTATCACGTGTCAGATGTTGATTTATTCCTGTATAATCTACTGAATATAAATGTAACATTTCTCTGATTTTCGGCTTTGTGCGTCTGTAAGGAAGCTGAACAGTCGACACTGTGAGTTATATCGGCCCCCAGGGGTCTGGATTTACACCTCAATACCTACAATCCACAGACTCCTGTGTATTGTCACATAATGCAGGCAACACGTCTCCAATGTACAAAAGAAAGAGACATTTTCTTAAGTCTAAATCTTTACTGTAGTAAGTTAAAGAGTAAATCTAACTTCAACTCTCAGAACTCACATGAAAAAAGTACAATGAAAAAAAAGAATGCTACTATATTTTGTACAGGATCACAAATTTACATTTTTTTATCCTAAATAAGCGCTCTTTATTGCCTAAATAATCTACCATATATGAGCTTTTATGCAACAATGTCTAAAAGTAGAACTAAAATAATACTGCCTCTCTCTCTCTCTCTCTATATATATATATATATATATACCGTATATATATATATATATATATATATATATATGTATATATATAAACATAACTATTATTACTGTTCTCTATGTACAAGAATATAACTACTATAATACTGCTCCTATATACAAGAATATAACTATTATAATACTGCTCCTATATACAAGAATATAACTACTATAATACTGCCTCCTATATACAAGAATATAACTTATAATACTGCTCCTATATACAAGAATATAACTACTATAATACTGCCCCCTATATACAAGAATATAACTACTATAATACTGCTCCTATATACAAGAATATAACTACTATAATACTGCTCCTATATACAAGAATATAACTACTATAATACTGCTCCTATATACAAGAATATAACTACTATAATACAGCCCCTATATATAAGAATATAACTACTACAATACTGCTCCTATATACAGGAATATAACTACTATAATACTGCTCCTATATACAAGAATATAACTGCTATAATACTGCTCTATATACAAGAATATAACTACTATAATACTGCTCCCATATACAAGAATATAACTACTATAATACCGCTCCTATATACAAGAATATAACAACTATAATACTGCTCCTATGTACAAGAATATAACTACTACAATACTGCTCCTATATACAAGAATATAACTACTATAATACTGCTCCTATATACAAGAATATAACTGCTATAATACTGCTCCTATGTACAAGAATATAACTACTATAATACTGCCCCTATACACAAGAATATAACTACTATAATACTGCTCCTATATACAAGAATATAACTACTATAATACTGCTCCTATATACAAGAATATAACTACTATAATACAGCCCCTATATACAAGAATATAACTACTACAATACTGCTCCTATATACAGGAATATAACTACTATAATACTGCTCCTATATACAAGAATATAACTGCTATAATACTGCTCTATATACAAGAATATATCTACTATAATACTGCTCCCATATACAAGAATATAACTACTATAATACCGCTCCTATATACAAGAATATAACAACTATAATACTGCTCCTATGTACAAGAATATAACTACTACAATACTGCTCCTATATACAAGAATATAACTACTATAATACTGCTCCTATATACAAGAATATAACTGCTATAATACTGCTCCTATGTACAAGAATATAACTACTATAAGACTGCCCCTATACACAAGAATATAACTACTATAATACTGCCTCCTATATACAAGAATATAACTACTATAATACTGCCTCCTATATACAAGGATATAACTACTATAATACTGCTCCTATACACAAGAATATAACTACTATAATACTGCTCCTATACACAAGAATATAACTACTATATAATACTGCTCCTATATACCAGAATATAACTAGTATAATACTGCTCCTATATACAAGAATATAACTACTATAATACTGCCTCCTATGTACAAAAATATAACTATAATACTGCCTCCTATATACAAGAATATAACTACTATAATACTGCTCCTATATACAAGAATATAACTACTATAATACTGCTCCTATATACAAGAATATAACTACTATAATACTGCCTCCTATATACAAGAATATAACTACTATAATACTGCCTCCTATATACAAGAATATAACTACTATAATACTGCTCCTATATACAAGAATATAACTACTATAATACTGCCTCCTATATACAAGAATATAACTACTATAATACTGCTCCTATATACAAGAATATAACTACAATAATACTGCCTCCTATATTCAAGAATATAACTACTATAATACTGCTCCTATATACAAGAATATAACTACTATAATACTGCCTCCTATATACAAGAATATAACTACTATAATACTGCTCCTATGTACAAGAATGTAACTACTATAATACTGCCTCCTATATACAAGAATATAACTACTATAATACTGCCTCCTATATACAAGAATATAACTACAATAATACTTCTCCTATATACAAGAATATACCTACCATAATACTGCTCCTATATACAAGAATATAACTACTATAATACTGCCTCCTATATACAAGAATATAACTACTATAATACTGCCTCCTATATACAAGAATATAACTACTATAATACTGCCTCCTATATACAAGAATGTAACTACTATAATACTGCCTCCTATATACAAGAATGTAACTACTATAATACTGCCTCCTATATACAAGAATATAACTACAATAATACTTCTCCTATATACAAGAATATACCTACCATAATACTGCTCCTATATACAAGAATATAACTACTATAATACTGCCTCCTATATACAAGAATATAACTACTATAATACTGCCTCCTATATACAAGAATATAACTACTATTATACTGCTCCTATGTACAAGAATATAACTACTATAATACTGCCTCCTATATACAAGAATATAACTACTATAATACTGCTCCTATATACAAGAATATAACTACTATAATACTTCCTCCTATATGCAAGACTATAACTACTATAATACTGCTCCTATATACAAGAATATAACTACTATAATACTGCCTCCTATATACAAGAATATAACTACTATAATACTGCTCCTATATACAAGAATATATCTACTATAATACTGCCTCCTATATACAAGAATATAACTACTATAATACTGCCTCCTATATACAATAATATAACTACTATAATACTGCTCCTATATACAAGAATATAACTACTATAATACTTCTCCTATATACAAGAATATAACTACTATAATACTGCTCCTATATACAAGAATATAACTACTATAATACTGCCTCCTATATACAGGAATATAACTACTATAATACTGCTCCTATATACAAGAATATAACTACTATAATACTGCCTCCTATGTACAAGAATATAACTACTATAATACTGCCTCCTATATACAAGAATATAACTACTATAATACTGCCTCCTATGTACAAGAATATAACTACTATAATACTGCCTCCTATATACAGGAATATAACTACTATAATACTGCTCTTATATACAAGAATATAACTACTATAATACTGCCTCCTATGTACAAGAATATAACTACTATAATACTGCCTCCTATATACAAGAATATAACTACTATAATACTGCCCCTATATACAATAATATAACTACTATAATACTACCTCCTATATACAAGAATATAACTACTATAATACTGTCTCCTATATACAAGAATATAACTACTATAATACTGCCTCCTATATACAGGAATATAACTACTATAATACTGCTCTTATATACAAGAATATAACTACTATAATACTGCCTCCTATGTACAAGAATATAACTACTATAATACTGCTCCTATATACAAGAATATAACTACTATAATACTGCCCCTATATACAATAATATAACTACTATAATACTACCTCCTATATACAAGAATATAACTACTATAATGCTGCCCCTATGTGCAAGTCTGTAACACAAAAAAATAACTAATGCTACCCATACTAAGACTTTATTTTATCATTTTGTTCTCTCCTTCCTTTAAGCCTTTTAATAACTTGACTTTGGTTTTAGCCTTTTTAGATTCACAGTTCTTCTTCACCCATATTTTGGGAGGTTACCTTAGGTCTATGAAGTTGACCTTATATTCTGTTCTCTTATGTTAAAAGATGAAAATATGGTATAAACCTGTAAATATTCTTAGTTAAAGTACCCAACCACAGTACCCCTTTAAGAGTGTTTTTAATATCTAAACACTAGTTTGAATATTTCATATCTTGTAGGTTTTGCAGTGCCTTAAAGGGGTACTCCGCTGTAAACATCTTATCCCCTATCCAAAGGATAGGGGATAATATGTTAGATAGTGGGGGTGCTGACGCTGGGGATCTCGGGGCCTGCAGCGCAGGTGTCTGGAACATGGAAGCTTGCAGCTTCCGTGTTCGTGATGTCACGCCACGCCTCCTCCATTCATGTCTATGGGAGGGGGCCAGTACATAGCCGTCACACCTCCTCACATAGATGAGAATGGAGGGGGCGTGGCAGCTGGCTTCGCCAGTCATCAGGCTTTGTGCGGAGTTCACTCCGTGCGCCAAATGACCCCAAATGTCCCCAACGATGGGATCCCCGTGATCTATCATCTTATCCCCTATGCTTTGTATAGGGGATAAGATGTTTACAGCGGCGGACCCCTTTAAGATATAGAACTTCATCTTCACTTGTATCTTTCTATGATCAGTTCCACGCGCCTGAGTAGAGCTTCTCTTCCTTTGATCACACGCACAAGTAATTGGCTCTTTCAGGTTATATCTCATCCAAAACATTACACAAAAACTTATCTTCCATCCGCAGGATAGGGAATAAGTTTTAGATCGCGTGGGGTACGACTTCTGGGACCCCCCACGATCTCCTGTATGGGGCCCAAGTACCGGACCCGGAAGTGGCGCGTCAAAACCCCTGGCCGAAGCGATGGCCACCACGCCCCCTCTAGAGTATACTCGATATAGCTTCTAGCTAAAGGTTTAGGTCTCCCAAAAATTTTTTCTCAATAAAGCGAAAGGGAACCTTTTATTGAAGATATGATTAAAACTTCACTTTTAATAGTAGCTAATAAAATAACCAAACAAACAAAACATCTAGTGCACAAAATATTCACGGACCGCCACCATTAATAAGAGATATCGCTAGTAGAAGCTTAAATATCTGCTATTGGGCAGTCCTTGAAAAATGAAGGAGTACTGTAGTCGTAGGGCTACTATGTATAAATAGTGACTAGATCACTACTGCTGATCTTCCTTCAACAAAGGTGCATGTTACCATAATTCATATGCATAAGGTGCGTATTCCAGCATTAATAGTGGTTGTCATAGTGCAGTAATGACTCTGCTAGTCAATATATCCCAGTGGTACAAGGCCTTGATAGCAGCATACATAGGCAGCAATAGATAGCACATATCTTAGCAGCATACCATCATTACACTCCGTTCTGCAGCAATTAGTATTGCACTTTCCAGCATAGCAGCAGAAATCCTGATAGCAGCATCAACAAGCAGCAATAGATAGCACATATCTTAGCAGCATACCGTCATTGTACTCAATTCTGCAACAGTAGGTATTGCACTTTCCAACATAGCAGCAGAGATGTATAGCAGCAGAATATAGAGTTGGCACCAAAGCGAAATTAGTATCATTGCACTTAGCCCTTCAGTTGTGCAGCAGTTATATATTGCACTTAATTCAGTAGCTGCAGATAACTTGCAGTAAGCAGCAGTACAAGCTATTGGTTCCAACATCCATCCATAGTCATTGCACTTAGCCCTATGTGCTGCAGCTGTCCTTCATCTAATCCAATAACAAATGCATTAATAAAGCAGCATAGTTACATATCTTAACATGTCCAGAGCAGGGGTCCTACGCGTTTCCTTTGCCATCAATCATCAGGGACCGGCGTCTTGGCTCTTTATTATAGTTTAATCCATGTGCTCATTTCTCTATGTGCGACTTTGGTGGCGGCCGTACACAGAATATCTCGCTGTTTTTTAAGCTAGTTAGCTCCTCCCCTTCATCACATGACTCCCTCAGTCTGGGTCATGCGCGTCATAGACGTGCCCCTAACCCATCCCGAGAATCTGAGATATCACGCTGTAAAGGGAGGAGGTGTGTGATGTCAGGTTGCGCTTCATGCCTCGTTCTGACTTAGGAAACTATAGACACCAGTGGTTTGCGTTTCAGATCTCGATATTGATGCCGATCGGGACCGTCTTCTCAAACAGGTATATATTAACCATATGTGTACTTCAACACTCTAGTTCTTTGCAAGCGACATCTAGAGATATAATTTGTAACTAATTGCAAGACAATTGAGTATTAGTTAATTTGTTTTTCACATTTAAATTGTTGTTTTTATCCATGAGTGTCTGCTGCCCTCGTCATCTTAGTCTCAGTCAGATATAATAATTATTAGTAAGCCTAGAGACAAGAAAGGGGAGGTGTTATATAAAACAGGCATATGAAATAAAGTCATTAAGCCCTTTTGGCTTGACAGTATCCAATCTAAAGGTCCATTCTGCCTCCCTCTGGAGGAGAGTTTTGTCCCAATTTCCTCCTCTGGGTGATTGTGGGATAACATCTATCACTTGTACCTTCAGATTGGCTGGGCTACAATCATGGTGTGTAGCAAAATGGTTTCCTACCGGGGTGTCCCTCGCGTGTATAATGTCCCCCACATGTTCCTGAATTCTTTTCTTTAGGGGTCTAAATGTCTTGCCTATATAATTTTTTGGACACATACATGTAAGCATATACACGACACCCTTAGTATTGCAATTGGCAAATGATCTCATTTCAATTTCCTGTGTAACACTAGTACTCGAGAAGGTCTTACTTTTCTTGATGTATGGGCAAACAGAACATTTGCCACATGGGTAGGTACCTTTAATATTAGATGTAAGCCATTCACTTGATCTGACCGGTGACAGATAACTGTGTGTCAGTCTATCCTTCAGATTTTGACCTCTCCGATCTGAGGATTTTCCGACAGAATATCCGTCAACCTATCATCAGTTTTTAGAATATCCCAGTGAGATCTAAAGATGTTCTGAACCTCTCTCCACTTGTCATCATAGGTCCCTATGATTCTAATGGTGTCATTTTGGTCAGTCCTTGTCCTAGGTGTCAGGAGATTCGTCCTATTCGTGCTTAGTGCCCTATGATATGCCTTTTTCAGCACTTTATTAGGGTATCCCCTGTTTCTTAATCTTATTCTTAGTTCTGATGCTTTTGTCTCAAATTCTGAGATTGTGGAGCAGTTTCTCCGCATTCTGAGATATTGTCCGGTCGGAATGCCCCTCTTCAGCGGGAGAGGATGACAGCTGTCCCACTGAAGAAGGGCATTCGTCGCAGTCTCCTTTCTATGTACTGTAGTAAGGACCTGGCTATCCTCCGCCACCCAAATCTTCAGGTCTATCGCTATGAGAGAGCCGTTCGGCAATCTTCGACGCTACCGAGGAAGCGTGGCGGGCCCCGCTTCGGGCGGGGATGGTGAGTGCCACTCCTGGGCAAAGCCGGGGCCCTGCGCAGGAGATCGTTCAAGCGGTCAGACCTTCTGCAATCTAAAACTTATCCCCTATCCTGCAGATAGGGGATATGTTTTTCAGTAATGTTTAGGACTAGACTTCTCCTCTAAGTTTGTTATTCTTAATTTTCACAAAAGTCTCATCTTATATCTATAATATTATAAATCTTTCATTTGGTCATTTCTGGCTTGACTTGGTCTAGCGTTCTCTACGTTGTCCTGCAAAAGTCTTCTCTACCATATCCTTATGGTGGACTGTTAAGGTGACCTTAGGGTGGGGCGGCTGGAAATGTATGTTTTTTTTTGTTTAAGGCAGTGGTCTCCAACTGTGGCCCATTTAAATGTTGCAAAACATCAACTCCGAGCATGCCCGGACAGCCGTTGGCTGTCCGGGCATGCTGGGAGTTGAAGTTTTGCAGCATCTGAAGGGCCACAGTTTGAGACCACAGATTTAAGACTTAAACTTTTGTTTTTTGATACACAAACATTGGTAAATTTCCTAATTGGTAAACCTATTAACAGTAAACAAATTTACTGTTATTGCTTCAATTTTCTAATACATATATATATATATATATATATATATATATATATATATGCGCACCAATGCCACCACACTACCTGGATGTGTTTACTGTAAACCATCCTACCTAATTTGTATGGCTTCTGTGGCTCCTGATGTGTTCTCTGGCTGCTTGATATCCTTCTTTCCCCTCGTCTACATCTCCCAGCAAGCATTGCAGCTCTGCTCTGCCAGCCAGCTCATTCTCTGAGAGCAGCCCCCACCCTCCTGCTCTGGGCAGCAGAGAGAGAGGTTGTGTGTGATTGGCTAAGGCTGCACACATCTTCCAGTTCTCAGCTCTAAAAAGAGCATGACTCATCAGGGCAGAAACCACATGGTCTGTGTCTCTCAGGAGAGTGGGGGCTGCTTTCAGAGAGGGATTTGGACAGAGACAGAGTGCATGGTTGGGTGAGTGTATGGTTGGATCATGTGAGAACCAAAGGAGGAAAACTGCTCTATATAGCCAATGAATTATATTTAGACAATGAAATAGATTGATGATAGTGAAATGATGCGCTATGGGTTTAGTTCCCCGGAGTATCCCTTTAATCATATATACAGTATTGATCAACATAGGGCACAACCAGCAAAATTTACTTAAACTTAGTTTAAGATTGATCATTGTTCTTAGATACCCTGACATCAGTGTGTACATTTCATGGGGGTATAACATTTTAAACTTGATCTTCTGTACACTTTTTGTTTTTATTTAGTTCTTTGTAAAAAAAAAAGTTTTTGAAATAGATTTTTGGGGGGCATAAGACTAGCTTAAAGGGGTTATCCAGGAAACATTTTATATATATATATATATATATATATATATATATTTATATATATATATATATATATATATATATATATATATATAAAATGTTTCCTGGATAACCCCGTTAAGCTAGTCTTATGCCCCCCAAAAATCTATTTCAAAAACTTTATTTTTTACAAAGAACTAAATAAAAACAAAAAGTGCCATATATATATATATATATATATATATATATATATATATATATATATATCTCAACTGTCTACAGAAAGTTAAACAGATTTGTAAATTACTTCTATTAAAAAAAATGTAATCCTTTCAGTACTCATGAGCTTCTGAAGTTAAGGTTATTCTTTTCTGTCTAAGTGCTCTCTGATGACACGTGTCTCGGGAACCGCCCAGTTTAGAAGAGGTTTGCTATGGGGATTTGCTTCTAAACTTGGCGGTTCCCGAGACACGTGTCATCAGAGAGCACTTAGACAGAAAAGAACAGCCTTAACTTCAGAAGCTCATAAGTACTGAAAGGATTAAGATTTTTTAAATAGAAGTAATTTACAAATCTGTTTAACTTTCTGGAGCCAGATGAACTAAAAAAAAAAAAGTTTTTTCCTGGAATACCCCTTTAAGACTCGTTTTTGGTTTTCGTTCTCCGCTACCTGAACATTGGTCCCTACATTTCACGTATTGTAACTTCAGCTTCTGATTTTTTTGTTTCTTGTCAAGAACTTTTTGAAATTGGGCAAAAAACTAATTGTGCAATGAAATTTACTTTTTTTGGGACATCAAATGTGAGTTGTTCCAGGTATAGATACAGAGATCCACTAAATAATTGTAAGAGATTTATTTCTGTTATTGTTGGAAATAGGAAGCCAACAGGACTGGGGAGGGGGAACAAGCGAAACTGTTAATAATACCTGCGACGTGCTACTACTCCTTTTGTTTAGGGATGAACAATTGTTCTCCGATACCTGAACATTCGTCCATATGTTTTATATCTCGTGGGCTCATCCTTCTAGCATATTGATCTTCATCTTGAGTTTGTTTTTGTCTTTTGTTCTCTGTCAAGAAGTTTTTGAATTGGACATTTTTGGGCATCAGATTTGTATTATTCCAGAAGTAAGTAATTATAGGAGATTTATTACTGTTTATGGTATTGATGGAAATGGAAAGCCAACACGGCGAGGAAGAAGAACCAGCGGAATCGTCAATATTACCTGTGACAAACTGCAACTTATTTTTGTTTACTCCTAAGAAATGTTTTCCACTAGGCTTCACTCATTGTGTCGATGCGGAAGATTGGATTTATATAAATACTCTAATCGTTGCCTGCAAACAAAACGGGCCCATTTCCTTTCTGTGGTAAATCAGCACTTGTTTTCCCTCCTGTTACTTTGTTTTGTATGATTATGGTTTTTTAAAGGACACAGTCTGATATCTGTAAGTGGATGGGGGGGAGTTTAACTCTTTGTTTTTGTTACACAGAAGAGGAAGAGGATGAGGAAATGGTGGAACTTAAAACAGACCACGATTCTGAATTTGAAAACCAGAAGGAGAAGCAAGATTCGAAAGAAGGTAAACACATTATGGTGATTGCTTCCATTTCTAATCCACCCATTAGGTCTTAGATACGGGGACTGGATGTATGTTCCATGATGAAAGAAGACAAGAATGACAATATGGAGAAGTTAAAATATGCAGAGAGAGAACAGAGATACAGGCGCTATCTAAGTGCCGTTATACCAATATAATAGATGTTCTGTTTAGGAACTATCAGTTATAACAGTGGAGTAAATAGTAGTGAGATAGTACACTCACCTATCAGTGTTGCGCTGCAGGCACAACACTGTTATGCGCATATGAGTCAATACTCAATAATATCCCCGTGGCAGCCTTGCATCCTTTCCCGGTCATCAAAGGATGGCGGTGCGATTATTGAAGTCAAAGGAGTGAGAGGGGTTTGTCTTAAGGTTGGGAAGTTGTCGTCTAGGGCGACTACGCAATAGGCAGAGAAAGTGGTTCTGGCTGGGACATAGAAAGCACTGAATCCCTGCCCAAACATGAAACATAAATTCTCCATATTGAAGTCAAAGGAGTGAGGATGAGACTACTCACTGTAAACCGTTTGCAATTCGGCGCTAACAGGGGGAGCTGTGGTACCAAGGAAGGCACGGATGACAGCCGGGTAAAACCAATAGGTTTATTTCCAAGCCATTGATAGGTAAAACAAGTAGGCAGACAACACGTTTCGTGAGGGAACCCTCGCTTTGTCACGACGAAGCGAGGGTTCCCTCGCGAAACGCGTTGTCTGTCTACTTGTTTTACCTTTCTATGTCTTGGAAATAAACCTATTGGTTTTACCCGGCTGTCATCCGTGCCTTCCTTGGTACCACAGCTCCCCCGTTAGCGCCGAATTGCAAACGGTTTACAGTGAGTAGTCTCATCCTCACTCCTCTGACTTCAATATGGAGAATTTATGTTTCATGTTTGGGCAGGGATTCAGTGCTTTCTATGTCCCAGCCAGAACCACTTTCTCTGCCTATTGCGTAGTCGCCCTAGACGACAACTTCCCAACCTTAAGATAAACCCCTCTCTGAATAAGTGCTGAGACATCACAGGTCAAAATAACAAACTACAGGAACACAGTCAGGTTAGGTAAACAGTAAAACTCAAAAGTTAAACACACGTTAATACAATATACCAGGGAGAGGGACAAACAGATAGGATAGTCAGTGAGCCAAGTCGAAGCCAAGAGGACAGCGTAAGTACAGAGTCGTGTATCAGAGAGACTAACCAAATCACAAAACCAGATAAATAGAATCATATGCAGATGCAGGTAATGCTAGGCCCAGAGACAAGCTCTTTTCTCAAGCAATGTCTACTGAAGCATTGCAGCCTAATTGGCCAAAGAAGCAAAACACAGGATAGACTAGGGCATAGCCACAGCAACCACAAGCTTTGACAGAAGCTAGAAGGGTTTTACCCTTCGGTAAATACTGGGTTGGGGCATGACATAATGTCCCAGATTACTCTGACAGTGAAACCTGATTTCCACGATTTCGAACTGATAGTCATGGATCAAACCTGTATTTTTTTTGGTCTGGTTTCTCCATTTGCTAATAATTTAGCTAAGCTGATGGCACACTAGACCTTTAGGACTCCATTTTCCTACAATTCTGGGACTAAGAACTCAAGTAGTCTGTTATCTGCCTCCCCGGATAATGCCTTCTTAGGCTGCATTCCCTTTATGCTTTTGCAATACAGTTTTTTATCAGGTTTTTTGTTAAAAACCGTATGTCTCAAAACCTGACCAAACCGTATACAACTGTGTGTCCAAAAATTAAACTGTATACGGTTTGAAAACGGATGTACGGTTGCATACAGTTTAACATGTTTTTAACAAAAAAAGACAGATACGTTTTTAATTTTGTCTTCCCATTTTAATAAAGTTCAACTTGTTCTATTGAAATAGAAGGTGGGCAGAACTTTCGGTGTGCACTGCGCATGTGCACACTGAAGAACCGTATTGGGCAAACCGGATGGAACCGTATGCACATACGGTTCTCTACAGTTCCCATATTTAAAAAAAAAAAACGTATACGGTTTCAATGCGGTTTTTCCCCGGACAAAAAAACGTGGTAGACTACGGTTTTGGGTATGGGAAAAAAACAGACAAACCGTAAGGGATGCAAAACGGACACAACCAGATGCTGTGTTTGGCATACGGTTTGCAATGAAAAGTCAATGCATACGCTTCATATGGTTCCATACGTTTTTTTTTATTGAAACCATATACAGGAACTGTATTGCAAAAACGTGGTGTGAATGCAGCCTTAGGTATATATTCTTTGACTATAGCAGAACAGACCTGGAAGATAGAGTTAGTCTCATATTCCTATCTCCCCCAAATATAGAACATGTCTCGGTTCTTTTAGACCTTTATTTTCCTACAATTCTGGGTCTAAGAACTCAAGTAGTTTGTTATCTGACTCCCCGAATAATTCTTTCTTAGGATAGAATGAGAATACAGACAAGGCTGTAGTTGAATAAGCGAGATGTCAGGTAATGGAGTTTAGGCAGAACTGGACATGGGGTACCATGAATAAATAAGCCAGGGGTCAGGTAACACAGGATAAGTAGGACCAGGAATAGGGTAGAATGGAATAAGAAGGAGTTTAGTTGAACAATCCAGAGGTCGGGTGACAAATCCATGCATGGTGTACCATGGAGCAAGCAGGAGCAAACAAGCCAAGGGTTCGGTAACAGCGGTCAGGCATCTCGACATACATTACTGCCACAGGACTGACTCAGGCGAAAGTAGACGAGTTGCTAGAAAGGTGTATTGAAAACAAAATTGCACCTAAATCCTACAGTACCTGTGACCTGGTCTTGGTAAAGATATAAGCCAGCGGTAGAGGTTGGAGGTCATTTTGAGATGTGCATCTTGACCAATGGTTCTACAGTATAACTCAATGAATTGTCTCCACTGACCACTGATCTAGACCATCTAGAATAAAGTATATCGTCCTTGACTTCATCTAAAAGTGGTTTTGGTGTATTTATCCCAATCAACTTTTTATGGCCCCCAAATGGATTTTGGCCGACTTTGGTCATTACTTGACATATCTTTGAAGGCTATGATATTGTTTCAAACTCTCGATTCCTGGGTTGGTCTAGACCAGACATTTCCTACCACCATCTTAATAGAGTTATCCAATATAAATAAATTTAAAAAAAAACTTATCCCCTATCTGAAGTTCCAACCATGACTCCCCTAATCTCCTACCCGGCGCCCCAGCTCTCTGCATGAATAACTCTGTGTCAGCCATGGCACGAAGCCATGGACAATACTCCCCCTCCATGCATCTCTATGGAAGAGCCGGAGATGCACAAACACTGTATCTCCGGCTCTCCCATAGAGATGCATGGAGGGAGCGTATAGGCCACAGCTTCAGCTTTGCACTCTTCATTCATGCACAGAGCAGGGGCGCCGGGCAGGAGATCACAGGGATCCCGAAGGTCAGACCCACAATCTGACCCTTATCCTACAGATAGGGGATACTTTTTTATACTGGACTACTCCTTTAAGTGTCCATCATTAGTTCTAATATTCCTGATCATTTATGTCAGTGGTCTTAAACTGTGGTCCTCTAGATGTTGCAAAACTTCAATTCCCATCATACCCGGACAGCCGTTGGCTGTCCGGGCATGCTGGGAGTTGAAGTTTTACAACATCTGGATGGCCAAAGTTTGAGACCACTGATCTACCTAATATTCATCTACCTAATACTGATCTACCTAATATCATAGAATGGTGATTATACGATGTTCTATAGTTCCTCCTAGGGAACTGACCGAAGAAGAAAAACAGCAAGCAGTGCACTCCGAGGAATTTATAATCTTCTTTGATCGAACGATCCGTGTCATTGAGCGAGCCCTGGCGGAAGACTCCAATATATTCTTTGACTATAGCGGAGGAGATTTGGAGGATAAAGAAGGGTCAGTCTCATATTCCTATCTGCCCCAAATACAGAACATGTCTGGGTTTTGGAATGACTTATTTTGGGGGTCTGAATACATTTTGGGATCTGGTCTGGAATCCGATCTAAGTCTGGAGTCTAGTTTGGCTGTCTGGTATAGCAGTATTATTTATGTGGATGGTAAACAGTGGGGCAGAAAAGTATTTAGTCAGCCACCAATTGAGCAAGTTCTCCCACTTAAAAAGATGAGAGGCGTGTAATTATCATCTTAGGTTATAACCTCAACTATGAGAGACATAATGAGAAAAAACAAATCCATAAACTCACATTGTCTGATTTTTAAAGAATTTATTTGCAAATTATGGTGGAAAATAAGTATTTGGCCAATAACAAAAGTTCATCTCAATACTTTGTTATATACCCTTTGTTGGCAATAACAGAGGTCAAACCTTTTCTGTAAGTCTCCGCAAGGTTTTCACACACTGTTGCTGGTATTTTGGCCCATTCCTCCATGCAGATCTCCTCTAGAGCAGTGATGTTTTGGGGCTGTCGCTGGACAATACCGACTTTCAACTCCCTCCAAAGGTTTTCTATGGTTGAGATCTGGAGACTGGCTAGGCCACTCCAGGACCTTGAAATGCTTTTTACAAAGCCACTTCTTCATTGCCTGGGTGGTGTGTTTGGGATGCTGAAAGACCCAGCCACGTTTCATCTTCAATGTCCTTGCTGATGGAAGGAGGTTTTCACTCAAAATCTCACAATACATGGCCTCATTCATTCTTTCCTTTACACAGATCAGTCGTCCTGGTCCCTTTGCAGAAAAACAGCCCCAAAGTATGATGTTTCTACCCCCATGCTTCACAGTAGGTATGGATTTCTTTGGATGCAACTCAAAATTCTTTCTCCTCCAAACACGACAAGTTGAGTTTTTAACCAAAAAGTTCTACTTTGGTTTCATCTGACCATATGCCATTCTCCCAATCCTCTTCTGGATCATCCAAATGCTCTCTAGCAAACTTCAGACAGGCCCGGACATGTACTGACTTAACCCCCTTAAAGGGGTATTCCAGGCAAAACCTTTTTTTATATATATTAAAAATAGCTCCATAAAGTTAAACAGATTTGGAAATTACTTCTATTAAAAAATCTTAATCCTTCCAATAGTTATTAGCTTCTGAAGTTTTCTGTCTAACTGCTCAATGATGATGTCACGTCCCAGGAGCTGTGCATGATGGGAGAACTGTGCAGTTCCTATACCCATAGGAACTGCACAGCTCCCGGGACGTGAGTCATCAGAGAGCAGTTAGACAGAAAACAAAAACTCAACTTCAGAAGCTAATAACTATTGGAAGGATTAAGATTTTTTAATAGAAGAAATTTACAAATCTGTTTAACTTTCCGGAGCCAGTTGATATATGAAAAAAAGTTTTGGCCTGGAATACCCCTTTAAGGACCATGGGTTTTTATTTTTGCACTTTCATTTTTTCCTCCTCACCTTCTAAAAATAATAACGCTTTAAATTTTCCACCTACAAACTCATATGAGTGCTTGTTTTTTGCACCACCAGTTTTACTTTTTAATGACCTCAATAATTTTATCACAAAATCCACGGCGAAACCGCCCAAAAAATATTTATGGGGCTGAATTTGAAAAACAAAATGGCATGTTAGAAATTTTTGGGGCTTTTGTTTCTACGCTGCGCACTTTTCGGTAAAAACGACATCTTATCTTTATTCTGTAGGTCCATACAAAAATTTCCTCTTCTGACCCCTATAACTTTTTTTATTTTTCCATATGGGGGCGGTGTGGGGGCTAATTTTTTGCGCCATGATCTGAAGTTTTCATCGGTACCATTTTTGTTTTGATGGGACTTTTTGATCAGTTTTTATAAATTTTTTTAGAGCATACAAAGTGACCAAAAGTATGCATTTTTGGACATTTGTATTTTTTTTACGTTTACGCCATTGACCATGCGGTTTAATGAATATTGTATTTTTATAGTTCGGACATTTATGCATGCGGTGATACCACATATGTTTATTTTTATTATTTTTTTATATTTTTTACATGTACATTTGGAAAAGAGGGGTGTTTTCATAAGGTAGGGGTTAATGAGAGTCCCCTTAGTGACTAAAAGATCAATGTGGTTTAATAAAACTACATTGATCTGTGTGCTCCGCACTCGATTGATAATGCCTCGTCCTGCCAGGCTTTATCATTCTCAGAGAGGCAGCCCGCCGGTTACCTCAGCAGTGGATCACCCCATACCCCGCCCCCCCCCCCCCCCCCGGCGATCTAAAAAGTTAATAGCTGCCTGCGGAGATCGCTGCATGTTGGCTATTAACGCCGGCCCTCAGGCCGGTATGGCGCGGGCTTGAGTCGGGAGCCCGCGCCATACCCCGTTAATGGCACAAGAACGTGTATACACGTCCTTGGTCATTAAGGGGTTAGGCAGGGGGACACGTCTGGCACTGCATGATTTGAGTGTAACTGATGGTAGCCTTTGTTATTTGGTCCCAGCTCTCTGCAGGTCATTCACTAGGTCCCCTGTGTGGTTCTGGGATTTTTGCTCACCGTTCTTGTGATCATTTTGACACCATGGGGTGAGATCTTGCGTGGAGCCCCAGATCGAGGAAGATTATCAGTGGTCTTGTATGTCTTCCATTTTCTAATAATTGCTCCCACAGTTGATTTCTTCACACCAAGCTGATTGCCTATTGCAGATTCAGTCTTCCCAGCAGATCTCCAATTTTGCTTCTGGTGTCCTTCGACAGCTCTTTGGTCTTGGCCATAGTGGAGTTTGGAGTGTGACTGTTTGAGGTTGTGGACAGGTGTTTTTTATACTGATAACAAGTTCAAACAGGAGCCATTAATACAGGTAACGAGTGGAGGACAGAGGAGACTCTTAACCCCTTAAGGACCAAGGACGTACCGGTACGTCCTTGGTCCTGTTCTCCTGATATAACGCGGGGTTACACAGTAACCCCGCGTGATATCACGGCGGGCCCGGCGTCATAGTGAAGCCGGGACCCGCCTCTAATAGCGCGCAGCACCGATCGCAGCGCCGCGCGCTATTAACCCTTTAGCCGCGCGCTCAGAGCTAAGCCACGCGGCTAAAAGTGAAAGTTGCCGGCTAGCTCAGTCGGGCTGTTCGGGATAGCCGCGGCTAATCGCGGCATCCCGAACAGCTGACAGGACAGCGGGAGGGCCCCTACCTGCCTCCTCGCTGTCCGATCGCCGAATGACTGCTGAGATCCAGGCATGAGCAGTCATGCGGCAGAATCGTTGATCACTGGTTTCTTATGAGAAACCAGTGATCAATGATGAAGATCAGTGTGTGCAATGTTATAGGTCCCTATGGGATAACAATGATCAGTGTGTGCAGTGTTATAGGTCCCTATGGGATAACAATGATCAGTGTGTGCAGTGTTATAGGTCCCTATGGGATAACAACGATCAGTATACGAGATCAGTGTGTGCAGTGTTATAGGTCCCTATGGGATAACAATGATCAGTATAAGAGATCAGTGTGTGCAGTGTTATAGGTCCCTATAGGATAACAATGATCAGTATAAGAGATCAGTGTGTGCAGTGTTATAGGTCCCTATGGGAGCTATAACACTGCAAAAAAAAGTGAAAAAAAAGAAGTGAATGAATATCATTTAACTCCTCCCCTATTAAAAGTTTGAATCACCCCCCTTTTCCAATAAAAAACAAAAACACAGTGTAAATAAAAATAAAAATAAACATATATGGTATCACCGCGTGCGGAAATGTCATTAATTAAACCGCTAGGTCAATGGCGTGCGCGCAAAAAAATTCCAAAGTCCAAAATAGTGCATTTTTGGTCACTTTTTATATCATTTAAAAATGAATAAAAAGCGATCAATAAGTCCTATCAATGCAAAAATAGTACCGTTAAAAACTTACCGTTAAAAACTTCAGATCACGGCGCAAAAAATGAGCCCTCATACCGCCCCATACGCAGAAAAATAAAAAAGTTATAGGGGTCAGAAGATGACAATTTTAAACGTATTAATTTTCCTGCATGTAGTTATGATTTTTTCCAGAAGTCCGACAAAATCAAACCTATATAAGTAGGGCATCATTTTAATCGTATGGACCTACAGAATACATATCAGGTGTCATTTTTACCGAAAAATGTACTACCTAGAAACGAAAGCTCCCAAAAGTTACAAAACAGCGTTTTTTATTTCAATTTTGTCGCACAATGATTTTTTTTTCCGTTTCACCGTAGATTTTTGGGCAAAATGACTGACGTCATTACAAAGTAGAATTAGTGACGCAAAAAATAAGCCATCATATGGATTTTTAGATGCAAAATTGAAAGAGTTATGATTTTTTAAAGGCAAGGAGCAAAAAACGAAAATGCAAAAACGGAAAAAACCCCGGTCCTTAAGGGGTTAAAGAAGAAGTTACAGGTCTGTGAGAGGCAGAAATCTTGCTTGTTTGTAGGTGACCACATACTTATTTTCCACCATAATGTGCAAATAAATTCTTTAAAAATCAGACAATGTAATTTTATGGATTTTTTTTCTCCTTATGTCTCCCATAGTTGAGGTTATAACCTATGATGAAAATTACAGCCTCTCATCTTTTTAAGTAGGAGAACGTGCACAATTGGTGGCTGACTAAATACTTTTTTGCCGCACTGTATAATACAATTTATGTTTCACTGTTACACCAGCCCTGCCTCTGCAAATGGTAAAATGTTATTTTACTTTTTATTTTGATTTTATCCCCTTCTAGCATAGTATGTATATATGGGTAAAGTGAATAACATTGATTATTTTGCGATAATGGCGCCTGTCAACAGATGAAGTATAATAGACAGCATGTGAATATTAAAACCACTGATGCATAATGTGAATAATAAAATCTTAATCAGTACAATGGCACTTCTCAATTTTCTTGTAAGAGGTAACAGTATTACAGAAGTTATATTCTTGTATATAGGAGCAGTATTATAGTAGTTATATTCTTGTATATAGGAGCAGTATTATAGTAGTTATATTCTTGTATATAGGAGGCAGTATTATAGTAGTTATATTCTTGTATATAGTAGCAGTATTATAGTAGTTATATTCTTGTACATATGATCAGTATTATAGTAGTTATATTGTTGTATATAGGAGGCAGCATTATAGTAGCTTTATTCTTGTATATAGGAGGCAGTATTATAGTAGTTATATTCTTGTATATAGGGGGCAGTATTATAGTAGTTATATTCTTGTATATAGGAGCAGTATTATAGTAGTTATATTCTTGTATATAGGAGCAGTATTATAGTAGTTATATTCTTGTATATAGGAGGCAGTATTATAGTAGTTATATTCTTGTACATATGATCAGTATTATAGTAGTTATATTCTTGTATATAGGAGGCAGCATTATAGTAGTTATATTCTTGTATATAGGAGGCAGTATTATAGTAGTTATATTCTTGTATATAGGGGGCAGTATTACAGAAGTTATATTCTTGTATATAGGAGCAGTATTATAGTAGTTATATTCTTGTATATAGGAGCAGTATTATAGTAGTTATATTCTTGTATATAGGAGGCAGTATTATAGTAGTTATATTCTTGTATATAGGAGGCAGTATTCTAGTAGTTATATTCTTGTATATAGGAGGCAGTATTATAGTAGTTATATTCTTGTATATAGGAGGCAGTATTATTGTAGTTATATTCTTGTATATAGGAGCAGTATTATAGTAGTTATATTCTTGTATATAGGAGCAGTATTATAGTAGTTATATTCTTGTATATAGGGACAGTATTATAGTAGTTATATTCCTGTATATAGGAGCAGTATTCTAGTAGTTATATTCTTGTATATAGGAGCTGTATTACAGAAGTTATATTCTTGTATATAGGAGCAGTATTATAGTAGTTATATTCTTGTATATAGGAGCAGTATTATGGTAGTTATATTCTTGTACATAGAGAACAGTATTATAGTGGTTATATTCTTGTATATAGCAGCAATATTATAGCAGTTATTTTCTTGTATATAGGAGCAGTATTATAGTAGTTATATTCTTGTATATATAGGAGCAGTATTATAGTAGTTATATTCTTGTATATAGGAGCAGTATTATAGTTGTTGTATTCTTGTATATAGGAGCAGTATTATAGTAGTTATATTCTTGCATACAGGAGCAGTATTATAGTAGTTATATTGCTGTATATAGGAGGCAGTATTACAGTAGTTATATTCTTGTATATAGGAGGCAGTATTATAGTAGTTATATTCTTGTACATAGGAGCAGTATTATAGTAGTTATATTCTTGTATATAGGAGCAGAATTATAGTAGTTATATTCTTGTACATAGGAGCAGTATTATAGTACTGTAGTTATATTCTTGTATATAGGAGCAGTATTATAGTAGTTATATTCTTGCACATAGGGGGCAGTATTATAGTGTTTGTTGTTTTATACTTTAGGAAGAGGACATTAAAATATATCTTTTAATGGTGGAATTTTACTGTATCGGTGATGCAATATTACTCTGAATTGCTCTTCACCGCAGATTCCTTTAGTTCCATGTCATGTGATCTTAATAAGCAATGATTAAATGATAATGTTGTCTACAATAACTCCGGTGAGATCAGCTTTGTAAACTAATTAGTAAAACTGTACAGTCCAGACACAACAGGGATTCCTTCCTTCTCCTCCAGGGGCAGCATAATCACCGCTCGGCCCTCGGCTCATCAGTCAACAACAAAAGCTTTAATGAAATTAACTCTTAGGAATGAATAAAAAATAGACAAGTGACAGTGAGAATATGTAGGGCAAAACTATGATAACCAGAAAGATATTAGCATCTAATAATATAAAATTGTAACCACCTGACTGAACATTATACAGCACATTAGATGTACAGCCTGCAGTGCACAAGTAGTAATGCTTTATATCATGTTACCTCCCCATACCCCCAAGTATGTCAAACAACCTTGAAAATGGGGGAACCTTGGAAATCTTCTATGTTTTTGTATACAGCTTTGAAACAGAATGATGTGTCTCCATGGTTACAGACCACAAAAAAAAAGCAAAAAACAAACCTGTAGGTTCGGAGGTGTTTGAAACGGAGTAAACGAAGTAGCCCTCCTCCAGAATGAAGAGCGCTTGTTCTCTGGTGCCACCTATTGGAGGTAACATTCCAACAAATCAATGCTTGACCTCTTTAAAGGGGTACTCCGCTGCCCCAGCGTTCGGAACATTTTGTTCCGGACGTTTGGAGCGGGCGGCTGGGGTCGTGACTTCACGGACACACCCGACGTGACACCACGCCCACTCAATGCAAGTCTACGGGAGGGAGCGTGGCATCACATCACGAGGGGCGCGTCCGTGACGTCACAACCCACGACGCCCATTCCAAGCATTCTAAATGAACGGCAGATGGTGCACAGAGATCGCGGGGTTCCCAGATGCGGGACCTCCGCGATCAGACATCTTATCCCATATCCTTTGCCTAGTGGTGGAGTACCCCTTTAAAATCTTTTCTCTTTTTCCCAGGCTGTAGCAATTACAAAATAAACATGGACTTACTTCTTGTCACTCCCCTGGTGCCGCTGGTATCGGGTGCGGTGGTAGTTAAGACTAGGTTTATAAATTATAATTGCGGCAGCCTTGGAATTCTGAGGGAGAAAAAGTAGCGCTCTAAGAGCCTTGAAACGTGACTGGGGATTATTAGCCAAGACAGAATCTCCTCCAAGATACACCATCTGTAGACAACTATTTCAGTGTTCCTACTCTTCAGTACAAAGCAATAACCCCAAAATAGCTGTATACTTGCACAAAAAGTACATTCAATAGGTCGTACCTTGTGAAGGAGAATTACTTTGCTTATTGTTTTTTGCTACTACATGGCCTATAAAACTCAACTTGAAATGTCTCCTCAAGGAGAAACAGTACCCCTCAGTCCTTGGGAAAAAAAGTAGCACGACTGCAGGATCAGACTACACACTGTTTGTGTGTAGTCTGTTACCATAGTTACCATACTTTTTTTTCCCTCCAGAATAGAATATGGAAAAATTGAAATTTTTGGCTGATTTTGTACATAATCTTAACTTGCTACGGTTGAAAGACACCTGGGAGCCAGAAATTTTCCTGATCAATAAAGTAAAATGCAAATCAATTCATAACTTATCTGAAATGCTTTTTTCAGGTTTTTTTTTTTTCAAATAAACCGACCAATAAAATTATAGACTGATCATTTTCTCAATGGGCAAACGTACAAAATCGTCAGGGGATCGAATACTTTATTCCTTCACTGTTTATATATACACTTTAAATTGGAAGTGACACTGTATCGGTCATTATTACATAATCCTTTTAGTATCATGACAACTTGCAAAGAATTTTTCTTTTCAAATGTGTAGAATCATAAAATTTCTTTTTATGCAAATGTTTACCTACCCTGCATCATTACAAGTTCTTAAAGGACAACTGCAGCGACATTACACTTATCCCCTATCCACAGAATAGGGGATAAGTGTTTGATCGCGAGGGGTCCGACCGCTGGGACCCCCCCCCCCGATCTCCCTAACGGGGCGCCGCCATAAGCGCTCATGGTGAGCGCTAAGGCGCGTAGAGTCGACCTAGAGGTCGACGGTGACGCCCCGTCTCCTCCCCGTCCCCATACAGTTCTATGGGGGATGAGGGGAGGCTCGAACGCTGCCTCCCCGCCTCTCCCATAGAGATGTATGGAGGAGGCGTGCAGGCCGCAACGTCATGCTGCGGCTGGCACGCCCCCTGCACGGGAGAGTCGCTGCCCCGTACAGGAGATCGCTGGGGGCCCCAGCGTTCGGACCCCACGCGATCAAACACTTATCCCCTATCTTAAGGATAGGGGGTAAGTGTTTGTAACGCTGCAGATGTCCTTTAACCATGATATGATCTTCTATGTATGTGGTAGGTTATCAATATCATATCAAATGGCACATTCAGTATTATAAACATGGCACTGCCATGCCTACCTCTTGTCTAGTCTTAAAAGGATACTCCGCCGATCCGGCACATTCAGTATTATAAACATGGCACTGCCACGCCTACTTCTTTTCTAGTCTTAAAAGAGTACTCCGCCCCTAGACATTTTATCTCCTATCCTAAGGACACCCCATAATCTGCTTTCTGCACCCGGCATTCGTTTAGAGGTCGGGTGCAGTGCCGGAGCATCGGAGGCTCGTGACGTCATGGCCGCGCCCCACTCGTGATGTCACGACCACGCCCCCTCAATGCAAGTCTATAGGAGGGGGCGTGATGCCTGTCACGCCCCTCCCACAGACTAGCATTGAGGGGGCGTGGCCGTGACGACACGAGAGGGGCGTGCCCGTGACGTCACAAGCCTCCGCCCCACATTGTCAGTCATCCGGCATGGAGCAAATTTCGCTCCGTGCAACGGATGTCTGAAGTGCCGCAGCCGAGATCGCAGGGGTCCCCAGTGGCAGGACCCCAGCAATCAGACATCTTATCCCCTGTCCCTTGGATAGGGGATAAGATGTCTAGGGGCGGAGTACCCCTTTAATGTATGTCTACAATCTTTATACTTATCCATGCAAAGCCAGCTGCAACATAGAAAAGAAGGGTGCCCAACACCATATTGTAGTAACCTTTAGGACAGTGTTCCCCAACCATGGTGTCTCCAGCTGTCCGGGCATGCTGGAAGTTCTAGTTCTGCAATACTTGGAGGCACCCTGGTTTGGAAATACTGCATTAGGACAAAGTTAATAGAAAACAGAATTTGATATGTGCAGTCACCAGTAGGTGGAGATTTTGCATACTGATTTATCATTGTGTTCAATGTATAAAGAGTCTGCAGTGAGCTCCCTCTAGTGGTGGCTGCGGGTAAAAATAATTTTGAATTTACGGTAGTTCTACTTCCATGCTGGAGGATTCGGAGCTTTGTATTATAAAAGCTGAACTCTTATTCATTATAAATATATACTATATCAGGAAATAAGAATTTTTGGAGGCATATCTTGATGTTGCTGGTCTTATTGCTCTATAAACCAGAAAACAGTGTACCACATATGTCATTAAGTATGTATGGGGTCTTCACACCCCTCTGAAACCTTCTCAGTCACCCAGTAGTATCAGGACCTATCATACGCCAGCATTTCTCTGCCCCTATGAGGCCTATAAATCAATGTTTTTCTACTTTCCAGCTCTTATATTAATCCCTGGCAAGTATTTTCTAGTCTATTGCGTAATCGTGGTCGCTTGCATCCGCGCTACTAATACTATTGTAAATGAGTTATTATCACCAGTAGTTGTCATTAATAACCTCTCTTAGGAGGCTTTATAGAATATTCTAACATATTTTAGCTGCCTGTGGTAGTGCCATTCACTAATGTACCCAGGTGCCAGCGGGGCCGCCTCCGACATCCTCGCCAGGTCTTGTCACGTCTGCTTGAGCTTCAGCTCCCAGCACGTGCTGTCATTTGTGATTCATCAAACTCTGGGGAGCAGTGCGAAGAAACCCGGCCTGGTGATGGATGATGACAGCTGTATTTATAGAACCGCCATACACAGAGCACACTTGGCGTCATTTATGACTTGTAGGCTCCAAGCGAAAAATGTGGTCACTGTTGCCTGTGCTTGTAAATAGATATGGTAAACATTGCCAATTTATTAAATTAAAGGGGAACTTATTGAAAAAATATAGCGCAAAATGTTGTCCTCCACCACCGGGACTAAGGCTGAAGGAGGAGGCATGAGCTGTTTTAATTAACGCACTCTATACTTCTGCACGGATATTAAAGTTGTACTCCGCTGCTAGACATCTTATCCCCTATCCAAAGGATAGGGGATAAGATGTCTGATCGCGTGAGTCCCTGCTGCACCCGGCATTCAATTAGAGCGTCGGGTGCAGCGCCAAAGGCTTGTGATGTCACGGCCACGCCCAGCCCATAACCTCATGGCCACGCCCCCTCAATTATGTCATGAACTTCCGCTCACGAAGTTCGCTCCGCGTACCAAATGTCTGGGGTGCCACAGCCAAGATCGCAGGGGTCACCAGCTAGATGTCTAGCGGCGGAGTACCCCTTTAAGCGCCGTTCCCATTGGTGGCAATGTATTTCCAGGTGGAATTCTGCCAAAAAGAATGAACATGTCTGGAAAGCAGGAATTCAGCAGCGGAAATTCTGCACTCTACACAGAGAAGCAGAATCCCATTGAAAACTATTTCCGCGGTGTGTCTGAGTCGCATGTTAGGGTCCATGCATACTGAGAAAAAACATGTGCAGCATGTGTCAACGAAAACAATTGGTGCATAGTCTGCCCGCACATGCGTTGTCCCCATTGACAGCAATGGTTTTCCATGGACCCATTAACACTGAGGAAATTCTGAATTCCAGACCTGCCAAAAGAATTAAAGGGGTTCTCCACCATAAGGTGATTTTAGTACGTACATGGGCATGCTTAGGAAGGATCTGCACTTGTCTTGGGCTAAATGACAATGTTGTAAAATTACCATAACCCTGGGGCTAGGGGATGACTGGCAACACTCAGGGCCCCCGAACCAAAAATAGCAAGGGCTCCGTGCGATGCTCCACCGCTGGTCACACTTCTGCTCCTGTTCCACTTAAATTCCTCCACCACCCCTACACACAAAACAAACAACATTTTACATATAAGAAATACTTTAGGGTAGGTAAAGTAATTTTTCATGACCAATAAAACCAGTATACAAGGAGTAATATATACCACCTCACATAAACTGGATAATACCGCCATACTGTACTGAATAAAATCACTATACACAGACCCGTATACTATACAGGATCTGTACACTATGTAAGTGGTTTATATAGAGGACCATATGGCGGTAGATACCAGCTGTACAGAAATATGTATACAATGATAGTGATTATATACAGGACCATATGGCAGTAAATATCAGCAGTACACAGAATCTTTACCATATAAGTGATTACAGTTACATCAAGGGACTCACAATTACGTATTTTCTGATCAGCGGTGTCCTCTTTCCTTTTCTTCTCCTTCCGGATCAGACCGCCATGTCGATCTTTTAACATCTGCAGGACAAACATGTTAGATTCCTAATTTTTTCAGTGCCCTCCCCTCCTCTACATAATCTTCCCATCTATAGGCCCACAAACTATAATAATGCCCTCATTGATGTCCTGCACAGTAAAAGGTAAATAGGTAACTAGGTAGGTAGATCAGGGAGCCACATATCTAGGTAGGTAGGTTGCTAGCTAGATTGTTAGGCAGCCATGTAGGAAGGCCAAGTATGTACATAGTTAGGTAGCAGGTATGTAGGTAGGTAGCAAGATATGTAGGTAGGTAGTTAGGCAGCCAGGTATGTAGGTAGTTAAATAGTCAGGTATGTAGGTAAATAGTTAGGCATCCAGGTATAAAGTTAGGTAGCCAGATAGTTAGTCAAGTAGGTAGCCAGCACCCCCCTTCATCCAGTGGCAGATCCAGAATCTTGTCTCGAGAAAGGCACTTTCAGAGTATTTTGTGTTAGCGGACAGAAAATAAGGTGTTGTTTACAGAAGTTACAGGTAGGTAATGTACCCCGGAGGTAGTGGCCTCTAGTAGATCATGCCCCCAGGTAGGTAGTCATGCCCCCCTGTAGGTAAATCCCCCAGAAAGCTGCCCTCTGTATGAAAACCCCTATGTAGGTAGCATTCCTATTAGTTTGGTAGTTTGTTCTCATATTAGCTAGGCAGGAACATAGTAGATAGTCCTTCGCATTAGGTGTAGGCAGCAGGGTTGCCCCAAAGTGGGTGTAGGCAGCAGAGTTCCCCCACATGTGTAGGCAGCAGAGTTCCCCCACATGTGTAGGCAGCAGAGTTTCCCCACAGTGGGTGTAGGCAGTAGAGTTCCCACACAGTGGGTGTAGGCAGCAGAATTCTCCCACAGTGGGTGTAGGCAGCAGTGTTCCCCCATTAGGTGTAGACTGCAGAGTTCCCCCACAGTAGGTGTAGGCAGCAGAGTTCCCCCACATTAGGTGTAGGCAGCAGGGTCGCCCCCACAGTAGGTGTAGGCAGCAAAGTGTTTACCCTCCCTCCAGTAGGTGCATGCAGCAGGGTCCCCCAAAGTAGGTGTAGACAGCATGATCCCCCCACAGTAAGTGTAAGCAGCAGTGTCCCCCCACATTATGTGTTGGCAGCAGAGTTTTTCCCCCTCCCCCCAGTAGAAGTAGGCAGTAAAGTCTTTCCCCTACCCCCCTCCCCCAGTAGGTGTAGGCAGCAGAGTTTTCCCCCCTCCCCCCGTAGGTGTAGGCGGTGGAGTTTTTCCCCTTTCCCAAGTAAAAAAAAAAATTATGCTCACCTGATGTCCTGCTTTTCCGGAGCACATCAGGGGCTCGCGTCTTCCTTCCTCCACAGTACTGGCGCTGATGAGTGAAGTCATCGGCGCCTGCACTGCTTGCTGCGTGGGGGTGGAGGTCAGGTCTCCTCTCTGTGTAGGCCACAGATGCGGGGATTCGGGACAAGTGTCGGACCCTGGTTGATCGGACCGGCCGGTCAGTCCGCCCCTGCCTGTGGCTATCTTTTTGTGAACTTGGAATTTCCTGTTGGAGTTTGTTCTTCCATAGTTCCTTGTTTGTGTGAGGTAATTTTTCTTCCTCCCACACATCAGCCACAGTAGGTGCAGGCAGCAGGGTCCCCCCCAGTAGGTGTAGGCAGCAGAGTTTTTACCCTCCCCCAGTTGGTGTAGGCAGTAAATTTGTTCCCCTCCCCCCCCCCCCCCCCAGTATGTGTAGGCAGTAAAGTCTCCCCCCCCCCCATAGTAGGTGTAGGCAGCACAGCAGAGTTTTCCCCCTCCCCCCATAGGTGTAGGCAGTAGAGTTTTTCCCCCTTCCGAGGTTGAAAAAAGAAAGGTAGCCACAGCAGACGGATTCCCTGTCTGGAATATCTCCAATTAGAGATTCCATAGTGTGAACATTCCATAAGGATGAACATCGAGGAGGCAGGTTTTTAATAAAGGGTAGAAAAGGGCTAGTGTACAAAGCCCTGCTTGTCCTCAGCGTACAGAGCCCCACTTGTCCTCAGTGTACAGAGCCCTGCTTGTCCTCAGTGCACAGAGTCCTGTTTGTCCTCAGTGTACAGAGCCCCGCTTGTCCTCAGTGTACAGAGCCCCGCTGTCCTCAGTGTACAGAGCCCTCCTTGTCCTCAGTGTACAGAGCCCTGCTTGTCCCCAGTGTATAGAGCCCTGCTTGTCCTCAATGCACAAAGCCCTGCTTGTCCTGAGTGCACAGAGCCCTCCTTGTCTTCAGTGTATAGAGCCCTGCTTGTCCTCAGTGTACAGAATCCTGCTTGTCCTCAGTGTACAGAGCCATGTTTGTCCTCAGTGTACAGAACCCTGCTTGTCCTCAGTGCATAGAGCTCTGCTTGTCCTCAGTGCACAGATCCCTGCTTGTCCTCAGTGTACAGGGCCCTGCTTGTCCTCAGTGCACAGAGTCCTGTTTGTCCTCAGTGTACAGAGCCCCGCTTGTCCTCAGTGTACAGAGCCCCGCTGTCCTCAGTGTACAGAGCCCTCCTTGTCCTCAGTGTACAGAGCCCTGCTTGTCCCCAGTGTATAGAGCCCTGCTTGTCCTCAATGCACAAAGCCCTGCTTGTCCTGAGTGCACAGAGCCCTCCTTGTCTTCAGTGTATAGAGCCCTGCTTGTCCTCAGTGTACAGAATCCTGCTTGTCCTCAGTGTACAGAGCCATGTTTGTCCTCAGTGTACAGAACCCTGCTTGTCCTCAGTGCATAGAGCTCTGCTTGTCCTCAGTGCACAGATCCCTGCATGTCCTCAGTGTGCAGAGCTCTGCTTGTCCTCAGAGCACAGGGCCCTGCTTGTCCTCAGAGCACAGAGCCCTGCTTGTCCTCAGTGTACAGAGCCCTGCTTGTCCTCAGTGTACACAGCCCTGCTTGTCCTCAGTGTACAGAGCCCCGCTTGTCCTCAGTGTACAGAGCCCTGCTTGTCCTCAGTGTACAGAGCCCTGCTTATCCTCAGTGTATAGAGCCCCCCTTGTCCTCAGTGCACAAAGCCCCGCTTGTCCTGAGTGCACAGAGCCCTCCTTGTCCTCAGTGTACAGAGCTCTGCTTGTCCTCAGTGTACAGAATCCTGCTTGTCTTCAGTGTTCAGAGCCCTGCCTGTCCTCAGTGTACAGAGCCCTGCTTTTCCTTAGTGTACAGAGCCCTGCTTGTCCTCAGTGTACAGAGCCCTGCTTGTCCTCAGTGTACAGAGCCCTGCTTGTCCTCAGTGTACAGAGCCCTGCTTGTCCTCAGTGTACAGAGCCCTGCTTGTCCTCAGTATACAGAGCCCTGCTTGTCCTCAGTGTACAGAGCCCTGCTTGTCCTCAGTATACAGAGCCCTGCTTGTCCTCAGTGTACAGAGCCCTGCTTGTCCTCAGTATACAGAGCCCTGCTTGTCCCCCCTCACTTCCTGTATTTGGTCTCTTTACAGAGACACAAAGGCAATAGCTGCAGGGACAAATATATACACATTTTTAACCAATATATATTACAAATATACATATAATTCTATTATCTACATTATATATAAAGTTTTCGCTAATGACAGGTACAGAAAAGCAGACGACTGGAACGACAAGTTCTGGATGTAAACAGAGAATATGACATTGTGTAATTCCAGATAGACAAAAGATACAATAGTGAAATAGTGAGCATATTGGTGTTACACATCATTCTACCCTCCTTATCCTTTATCCCACCATTGCGCTCATCATTGTTTGTCTCCTTAATTTCCCTAATGAATCAATAATTGATGTCAAACAAGGACAATACAGAGGGGAAAACATGAGAAAATTGTAACAGCGGAGCCTCTCCTGGGTGCAGTTCTCTGAAGAGACCCTCCACATCCTTAGAGACATCTGTTTCTTCATTATCAATATAATTTATAGTAAGATAGACACCGCCGGGAACAATAAAGCTTTACCCAAGAGATTGTCTGTCCATATATTACTGTTTAATTGGCTGATTAAGGGTATGTTCACACGTATGCAGATTTGATGCGCAGGACTTGATGCACAGGATTCTCTGCTGCAGATTTCAATGTAAACTAAATATCTGAGCACAGATTCTAATCGACAGTTACAAATCCTGCGCATCAAATCTGCACAGGATCCTGTACGTGTGAACGGACCCTAATTGTAATTTTACCTTGACTATCTACAGTATCTATCTATCTCATATCTATCTGTCTATCTATCTATCTCATATCTATCTCATATCTATCTATCTATCTATCTATCTATCTATCTATCTATCTCATATCTATCTATCTCATATCTATCTATCTATCTATCTATCTCATATGTATCTATCTACCTATCTATCTATCTCATATCTATCTATCTATCTATCTCATATCTATCTATCTACCTACCTATCTATCTCATATCTATCTATCTATATCATATGTTTCTATCTCATATCTATCAATCTATCTCATATCTATCTGTGGTGTCCCGGTACCGCATCTTATACGGTACCTATGTATGTGTGGGTCCCCATAGCCAGAGTCCCTAGGACGTAGGGATTCCTGTGATGTAGTCTACCCCTTGTCGCCTCTATTCCAGCTCATAGACCAGTAATTTATGTAAAGGTAATGTCAATACGGTAATATATATGTAAATAAATGGTTAGTTACCAGTTCCATAGCGTTGCAGGACCTGCGGGTCACATGACTAGGTGGACTCTATGGTATTGAGCTTAAGGACCTTTGGAGGCCCTGTGATGTAAGCAATCCCATTACTCTCTGTAATGGGGAGTGACAGATGTTCGGACCAATCGGATTTGCCACGCCCCCTGCCCATATAAGGGAGCGGCGGCCATCTTCTCTCTCTCTTGCTCCTGTACTCCTGACGTGGAAAGACCTCTACAGCAACTAACGCAGTGAGTTAGGCCTGAGCCTTGCGGCAACGGCTGAGTAATTCAGAATATAGAGTGTATCAATTCCCAGACACTCTGCAGCATCACCGGACCTAATATAACCCCTAAATCCGGACGGATCTGCAAATATCTACCCTAAATTCAGAGACTGTCTAAATAGCAAGGTCCGCAACAACTGTCAGTCACTAAGTAATATAAGGACTGTTTGTACGAGACTGTTACTGTGCCTTGGATGTATCGCAAGCACTTAAGTAAAGTTGTTCAAGTTCAATCTCTTTGTGGACCTTCAGTCATTTCATGCACCTATCGTTACTGGGAAGGGCGGCGATAGGCCGAAGCATTGCCTCAGCATACCAGCCCTCAGCCTGGAGTCACGAACTATAGGGTTAACATTAACCCCTCATATACTGATACTATACCACCACTACCATACACCCCCCAAGGGCTACCACATATCTATCTCATATCTATCTCTCTCTCTCTCTCATATCTATCTATCTATCTCATATCTATCTATCTCATATCTATTGATCTATCTCATATCTATCTATCTATCTAGCAAAAAGGAGGAATTGACTGCAGCACACCGGCGTATCCAGTAAACAATTGTAGCTTTATTCCATAGATACAAGGACTACGTTTCTGTGATCTCACACCACCATTGTCAAGTCCTGTGGTGTGAGACCACAGAAATGTAGTCCTTGTATCTATGGAATAAAGCTACAATTTTTTTTACTGGATACACCGGTGTGCTGCAGTCAATTCCTCCTTTTCTCCTGTCTACTTCATTGGACCTAGGACCGGGGTCCCTCTGACTGCCTGCACTCACTGCCTCTGACGCTACCTGGTGTGCTGCTCCCGCTTCATTTTTTGTCTATCTATTCCACTAGTCACCTCAGTATCTGACCCATACTGAGGGTAATGTTTGTGAACGGGGGTGTGATGAGGGCAGATGTTGTTACCCTAGGGGCAGATGGCATTAACCCCTTGTATTCGTGACGCCAGGGCATGGTTTAGCCTATAACCACCCAAAGGTATACCGCTGGATCCTGGGCTAGGCATGAGGGCAATAGAGACTCCAACGACAAGTTACGGACAATGGTAGCTTTACTGAGGGTAGACAGTTGGTAAAGTCTATACAATTCAGCCAGGGCCCAAAGAGGTGACCAGTGACACAGAGACCTTAAGGGCTTGCTGAGACTTGTAGCAGGACTGGACAATTGAATGCAGACCACGCTGACTTGACAGAAGACAGGGACTGACTTGACTCATAAAGCTGTGACTTTATCTTACTTGACTTGATGGCGGCTGCAGGACTGGACTTTGAGGTCTCCAACACTCTGGACACACACACTAGGCACGACTGCACTGGACCTCAGCCGAAAGAGAGAGAGAAGCTCCACCCAGGGGTTATATGGGGGAGACCAGCAGGGAGCCCATAGGTCACTGGTTCCTCCTGGGTAACAATCACATGACATAACTCTTAAGGATTCAACACCAGAGGTTAAGTCCTGGGGAAAAAAAAGTGTGGGAACTCAATTAAGATTTCCACTCAATTGTTGGTCCTGCTAATGGGAACAGTGTACCTGCTGTGGAAAAAGTACAGGAACTCCGTTCCCATGCGTTCCTGTTCAACACATTTTATAATACAATACACTGCAGAACATATGTACAGGGGGAAACAGGTGCAAGGGGCCCCGGGGACACTGAAGGAGGCTGCCTGACAGGAATGCAAGGGTATGGGGGTAACATCTCCCGTACTGGGCCACCACAATCAATTATCTCCAATAAGATCCACAATCAGAGTTTTATGAGAAGTCATTTATGTTTGTGACTTGTAAAGGAAATGTTTCTGTATTATTGATGATACATGAGCGTATTATTACTGCTGCTGCAGGCGGCTTTGGTGTATCGTTGTGTTTACATAAGGTTTTGTTGCAATACAGTGATCCCTCAACTTACAATGGCCTCAACATACAATAGTTTCAACATACAATGGTCTTTTCTGGACCATTGTAAGTTAAAACCAGACTCAACATACAATGTACAGACAGTTCAGATCTGTGAAACGTGTCAATGGCCGGAAGAACTGACCAATTAGAATGGGCATTTTACTGGTAAAACCCCTGTATTACTGAAGCGTATGCACTGACTGATGTCTGGTAGCGCCCCCTACAGTACAGGGAGGTATTACATGTTCTTTCTTACTCTTTATCTGTATTACTGAAGCGTATGCACTGACTGATATCTGGTAGCGCCCCCTACAGTACAAGGGAGGTATTACATGTTCTGTATTACTCTTTACCTGTATTACTGAAGCGTATGCACTGACTGATATCTGGTAGTGCCCCCTAAAGTACAGGGAGGTATTACATGTTCCGTACACTTTACCTGTACCAGAGTTACCTGCTCCTTTGGACACCAGGTGAGGGCAACTACATATTTTTTTTAGGATGTTGCCTGTACTGTACAGGACTTTGAAGAAGCTCCTGTCCTCTACATAGACCAGTGTTTCCCAAGCAGGGTGCCCCTAGCTGTTGCAAAACTACAACTCCCATCATGCCCGGACAGCCTTTGGCTGTCCAGGCATGCTGGGAGTTGTAGTTTTGCAACAGCTGGAGGCTTCCTGCTTGGGAAACACTGACATAGACAGTGATTTACAGCTTCCAGCAGATATTTCCTACTTTTATATGGAAGGATTTGCTTTATCTATATTAGTTATCTACTTATTTATCTTTAATCCTCACTTTTTCCTATTTTTGGATGACATTTTGGTGCCTTAAGAACAAATTACCAGGTTTCCATAGAGTTATGGTCTCAACATACAATGGTTTCAACATACAATGATCGTCCTGGAACCAATTAATATTGTAACTTGAGGGACCACTGTAGTTTGTATCATGTAGAATCTTTATATTTTACGTTATTGATAACATCTTTCCTGGAATCCTGGTTCTTCTGCCTAGTAATGTAATGATATGGAAGGAAAGAGGTATAGAGAATCTACCGCTAGTACATTTTACCAGTCCTAGTCCTGTCTATATAACATCCGCCATTTTCTCTTTTTCTTTCTTAAAGGGACATTCAAGCCGGGGCCAATCTCTCCTTTAATCGACAGTTCTACGATGAACATTGGTCGAAACATCGGGTGGTCACTTGTCTTGACTGGTCGCTGCAGGTAATACAGATAAGTGTGTAAGGATAGTTGTAGAAGAGGCCTTGGCCCAGCCTAGTGATAAACTGAGACTGTGACAGCAACGAAGGGCGATCCTGCTCCATATTAATGCCCATAGGGGGAAATTTATCAATGTTGGTGTAGGTAGAAGTTTTTTGTAGATCGTTTTGGTTGGTCTAAATGTGGTGCAATTGCACCAAATCCACCATACTTGTGCAAGGCACATGATAAATTTTGTGCCCTGTGGCAATTTTTTCACTGCCTTCAGGTACCACGCCATGGGTCGGACGCAGAGCGCCCGGTCTACAGAGTGTAAGGAGGTAAGGAGTGGTGTATAGCATATACATATACAGGGTGCAGACCATCACTACTTACCTCTGCCAGCTGTATAGTATACAGGGGTGCATAGTGTACCCATGTATTCTTTACTGGAGCCAAGCAAGGAAAGCATTAACCCACGCTGCTGCTGAGCAGTTCTGGGTTGAGTCTTTGTGCGCTATCCTGTATATACAGCTGTCTATAGATGACTGTATATACAGGATACAGTAGGCAGACAATAACAATTGGAGGCTCTATGTTTAGGAACACACTGCAGTATGCACACTGCATGCACACTGCCCAGGGGAGAGCGGCAAAAATGTACTAACCTTTTTTTTTTTTTTTTTATACCTTTTCTTCTCATTTCAGATACTGAGGACTACGTCAGATTCGGTGGATTGCGACGATGACCAGCGTTTTTTAAATTTCAATAAAAGGGTTAATGAGGGCTGTGGGGGAGTGGTTTTTTAAAGAATTTTTTTTTTCAATGTGTCGTTTTTTTATAATTGAATTTTTAGGCTTAGTAGTGGAAGCCGTCTTGTAGACAGAATCCATTACTAAGCCAGGGCTTAGCGTTAGCTCCAAAAACAGCTAGTGCTAGCCTCCAGTTATTAGCCCGGTACCCACCACCACAGGGGTCTTGGGAAGAGCTGGTACCAACGGGCCCGGAGCATCAAATATGGTGCTCCTGGGCCTAGGTGGTAACAGGCTGGCGTTATTTAGACTGGGGAGGGCCAGTAACAATGGTCCTTGCCAAACCTGTTAACATTGCTGCTTGGTTGGTATCTGGCTGATATTGAAAATAGGGGAACCACACATGTTTTTTATTTATTTATATTAAAAAAAAGCATAGGGTTCCCCCTATTTTCAGCATCAGCCAGATACTAACCAAGCAGCAACAGCCTGACGTTACCAGGGTTGGCAAGGACCATTATTACTGGCCCTCCCCAGCCTAAATAATGCCAGTCTGTTATCACCTAGGCCCAGGAGCACAATTTTTGACTCTCTGGGCCTGTTGGTACCGGCTCTTCCCGGCACCCCTGTGGCGGTGGGTACCAGGGTAATTACTAAGCCCAGCTTAGTAATGGATTCCATCAATAAGATGACTTGCACTACTAAGCCTAAAAATTCAATTATAAAAACACGACACATTGAAAAAAAAAAAATTTTATTTAAAAAAACACTCCCCCACAGCCCTCGTTAACCCTTTTATTGACATTGAAAAAATGCTGGTCATTGTTGCAATCCACCAAATCTGACGTAGTTCACGTATCTGAAATGATAAGAAAAGAAAAACACGAAAAATGGGTTAGTAAATTTTTCGTGCTCTCCCCTGGGGAGAGCGCACATAATGCAGCGTGTTCAGGGAGCCTCCAATTGTTGCTAAGCTACAACTCCCATCATGAGGTGCTTTAGTTAAGCAACAGTTGGAGTCTCCCTGTTTGGGAACGCACTGGCAGAAAGGCTCTATTCCCATTATGCAAAACGCAGAACAGAGCCATACTTACCACCCCGGCTTCAGGCCTGGATAGTGTAGCTCCGCCTCTTAATGATGTCATCATTAGGGGGTGGAGCAGTAAAGGTCGCAGGGGGTCTCAGGAGTGAGACCCCTCCCTGCGAACTGTCCCTCTGCCCTGGACTACTACTCACATCATGGGACATCTGTGTCCCATGATGGGAGTAGTTGTAGTACCGTAGCTCTCAGGGATGGCACTTGCACATCCCCTGCAGCAGGAATTTTTTTTGGACTGTTAGGACTACTACTCCCATCATGGACAGACTCTGCCCATGATGGGAGTTAAAGTCCAGGGGCTGAAGGGAAGATTGCAGCAGGTCATTCTCCAGAGATCCGATGCCATCAGCAGTTATAAAGCCGTGCTCCCCTGCAATGTATATACTACTGTGTAAACATTCATTTTTAAATTCCCCACCGGGAACCCTGAATGGCTGGCACCGAGGAGCCATTCAGGACTCCCAGCGGGGTTTTTTAAACTACTACTTTGACCCCCAAAAATCTGCCCCCATGCATATTTATAATATTTATTGGCCCCAGTGTGTTTATAATAATTAATTGGGCCCCAGTGTGCTTATCCTCACCCCCCCCCTCCAGTGTCCTTATTTCCCCTCCCGCTGCCTGCTCCTCATCTTCTTGGAGCAGAGCAGCAGCGGGACATGTCAGGAATCGGCGACGGTGAATGTATGAAGCCGACATGTCCCACATGTAGGCTTCATTAATTCACTGCCGCCCGACATGTCCCCCCTGCTGCTCCTAGCGCAATCAGAGCGCACCGCCAGGACATGACAATTCTCTGCTGCTCATCTCCGTCGGGTATGGAGCAGCAGAGAATAGACATGTCCTAGTGGTGCGCTGATTGCACTAGGAGCAGGGCAGCAGTGGGGACATGTCGGGCAGCGGGTTGAATGAATGAAGCCTACATGCAGGACATGTTGGCTTCATTCATTCATTCACCACTGCCGATTCCCAAAATTTCCAGCTGCTGCCCTGCTCCAAGAAGATGAGGAGCAGGCAGCGGGAGGGGGAATAAGGACACTTAGGGGGATAAGGATAAACATACTGGGGCCAATGAATTATTATAAACACACTGGAGCCAATGAATTGTTATAAATATGCATGGGGACATAAGTTTGGGGGTCAAAGTAGTAGTTTAAAAAACCCCGCCGGGAGCCCTGACTGGCTCCTCGGTGCTGGCCATTCAGGGCTCCCGGCGGGGGATTTAAAAATGAAAGTTTACGCAGTAGTATGTACATCGCAGGGGAGCGGAGCTTGTCGCCTGCTCCCCTGCTTTATAACTGCTGATCGCATTGGGTCTCAAAAGAGAGACCCGGTGCGATCAATCCCTTATCCCCTGTACTACTACCCCCAACATGGAACATACTCTGTTCCATGATGTGGGTAGTAGTACAAACACTAGTGTAGCCACCTGCAGACTCCCGCAGCCAGGGGACTACTACTCCCATCATGGAAATAAGTCTGTTCCATGATGGGAGTAGTAGTATTCCCGACTGCGGGAGTCTGCAGTTGGCTGATACTAATGGATGAAAAACTGATGCAAACGGATGCCACTAAATGGCATCCCTTTGCATCAGTTTGCATCCGTTATTAGAATGGTCCATTTAGGAGGCAATAATAACTTTACAAGTCGGCGGCACAGACGGGGAATATTGTATACAGACGGGGAATACTGTATACAGCTCTCACAATTCATAATCCCCACTGCCGGGAGACGAGAGCTCTGATTGGTGAATAGGTACAAGGTTCGGCCACCAGTAATACCGGTAGATTAGTTGTGTGGACTTCCGTACTCCAGAATGCCAAGCCAGCAAAGAGGAATGTCCCCAGTTCAACACTCTGCGTCTAAGTTGGGGAGACACAAAAGACTTCCCCGGAGGAACATGCTGAAGGTAGGAAGGCGCTGCTGAAATCAAACGCTCAGGTGGTACAATACGCTATGGAGTGGAGTCCAGTTCTACCACATTAGAGGACCTAGAAAGAGCATCGGCTCTGACATTCTTGTCCGCAGGACGAAAATGACTAAAGAAATTAAACCTAGAAAAGAATAGAGACCATCTGGCCTGCCGAGGGTTCAGTCGCTGTGCAGATATAAAAGATTCTTGTGATCCGTATAGATGCTGACTGGAAAAGACGAACCCTCCAATAGATGTTGCCACTCTTCCAAAGCAAGCTTAATTGCGAGAAGTTCCTGGTCTCCAATAGAACAGTTCCTCTCTGCAGGAGAAAATGTCTTGGAGCAGAAGCCACAAGTCACTGTTTTACCTTTGGAGGACTTTTGAGTCAGAACGGCGCCAGCTCCTACAGATGAGGTGTCAACATCTAGGAAGAAAGGTTTCTCAGGATCGGGTTTAGATAAGACTGGTGCCGAGGCAAATGCTGATTTTAATCTGGAGAAGGCTTCTTCAGCCTCAGGAGACCAGGATTTGGGATTACAGTACTTTTTAGTAAAGGCCCCAATAAGTGCAACCAATGAGGAAAAATGGGAAATGAACTGACGATAATAATTGGCAAATCCCAGAAAGCGTTGTATAGCCCGTAGGCCAGTAGGTCGTGGCCAGTCCAAAACTGTTGACAACTTATCAGGGCCCATCTGGAGACCTTGGTTGGAAACAATATACCCAAGAAACGGAAGACATGACTTCTCAAAAAGGCATTTCCAGAGTTTGGCATATAAATGATTGTCCCGGGGGCGTTGTAGGACCTGTCGCACATGTGAAATGATGCACAGGGTAAATTCTTCCCTGGTGAGGCGTAGTCCCTGGCAGAAGGTCGATAGGACAATCATAGCGATGATGCGGTGGAAGACTCTGCCTGCTTCTCGCAGAACACATCTGAATTATCACAATAAGATAGAGCCAGACCTGGCAGGGTAGGAGATGAAGAGATAGTCTTAGACTGAGTAGTTGTCAGACAGTGGTTCAGACAATAAGGTCCCCAGCGGGTTACCTCACCAGTATGCCAGTCGATATGCGGAGCATGGCGTTGTAGCCAGGGGAGACCGAGAAGTTGCTCCCAAATACAATGAGAAAGCACGTAGAACTAGCTCCTATCCTTATGTAACACACCCACTTGTCAGATAAGAGGTTCAGTGCAGAATTGCAGTGCACAATTCAGGGATTCTCCTTTGCTGTAATGTATATAGGCTTAATAAGCAGAGTTACTGGGAGACTGATTTTGTGAACCAGGGAGGCGTTGATAAAGTTTCCAGCGGATCCAGAGTCCAAAAAGGCTACAGTGGAGAATGATGCCCTGGAAGGATAAAATACTTGGACCAGCATGGTCAAACGAGGAGAGGAAGAATTCACACCTAGGGACGCCTCTCCCACGTGCCCTAGGTGCAAGTGTTTCCCAGATGAGTTGGTCGTAGAGAGCAGTCTTTGAGGAAATGCTCCGGGCTGGCACAATAGAGGCACAAGTTTTCAGTGCGCCGGCGGGACCTCTCTTGCTGGGATAATTGAGCACAATCCACCTGCATCCACCTGTCTTCGACAGAGGGCAAAGAGGGTGGTTGAGATGGACACTGGAACACGGGTGCCAAATGGGGAAAAGGACGTGTCCGAGTAGGTTCCCACTCTAGAAGAAGCTCCTCCTGCATCTCGGCAAAGCGCACATCAATTTGAGTGGCCAACTGAATAAGATCACTCAGGGAACACTGAGGATCCCATGCAGTGAGAACATCCTTGACTCTACTAGAAAGTCCCTTTTTAAAGGTGGCACACAGGGCTTCCTCATTCCAGGCCAATTTGGAGGCTAGGGTGTGGAATTGAACAGCGTAATCACCAACAGAAGAGTCCCCTTGGCGTAGGTTCAGTAGTGCAGTCTCAGCTGAGGAGGCCCGTGCAGGTTCTTCAAAGCACAGCGGAATTCCAAAAGGAAGGCCTGCAGATTGGAGGACACCGGATCATTTCTGTCCCAGAGAGGAGTAGCCCAGGCCAGGGCTTTTCCAGAAAGAAGACTGACCACAAATGCTACTTTAGCATGCTCTGTCGGGAACTGATCAGCCATAAGTTCCAAATGCATTGAACACTGGGTCACAAACCCTCTACATAATTTAGGGTCGCTTTCATATTTCGTCGGCAGAGACAGTCGTATCTTGGAAATTATGGAAGCCACTGAAGCTGCAGGCACAGGAAGAGCCACTGGAACTGATTGTGGCTGTTACGGCTATTGTGCGGTGAGGAGCTGCTGCATCATAGCAGATAACTGGTTCAGTTGTTGTGCTTGTTGCTCTATCTACAAAGACTGTTGAGCCACAATAGCAGAAAGATCTGCGACATTCGGCAGAGGCACCTTGGCAGGATCCATGGCCGGATCTTACTGTAAGGGGCACAGAAGAAGTGGATCCACTAAACCAATGTGGATGATGGCATGATCGGTACCAGGGAGCAGAGTCTAAGGTGCCACTGGTATTCACCAGAGCCCGCCGCAAAGTGGGAGGGACTTGCTGAGGCAGGCGGCACCCAGGTCGTTACCCCTGGCATAACCATCCACACAGGCTGCCGAGGTGACATGTGGCACTGGAAGAAAGATGCAAACTCATGGTCAGGAAAAGCAGAAGGTCAGGGCAGGTGGCACAGGAGCTAGTTAGGAACAAAGCAAGGAGGTCAGAACACAGCAAGGCAATTCAGAACAGGAACGCTTTCTCTTGGCAATGAGCACAAAGATCTGGCAAGGGAAAACATGAAGTGCTGACACTTAAAGAGTCAGCGAGCAGCAGTAACCAATTAAGAGCTTACTGGCCCTTTAAAATGCAGCGAGATGGGCCAGCGGAGGAAGCAGTGGCGAGTAATGTCCCGAAGTTCGCATGCGAGCGCGTCCTGCGATGTGAACCGTGGCACCGCCGGTAGAGGAGAAGGGGGCAGGAGAGCACTCGCGGCCAGTGTGTCTGGCTGGAGTGCTAGTTGTAACAAAGAGGTATATACCTTATGAGAATAAAAGGGTCAGGAATAAAAGAAAACCAATATGGATGAGTAAAAATGTTAAGCAATAAATGACAAAAATAAAGCATTTAAACTACTAAAACAGGATGGCAGTGAAGAAGCATTAAAAAGCTATAGAGAAAAAAGTAAAATATGTAAAAAAAAAAACAGACAAAAGCCGCAAAAACTGAGACAGAAAGACTAATTGCCAAAGAGAGTAAAACTAACCTCAAAATGTTCTTTAACTATATAAATAGCAAAAAAGTCAAAAATGAAAGTGTAGGCCCTTTAAAAAATGATGGGGAAGAAACTATAGACGGGGATCAGAAAAAAGCAAATATATTAAACAAATTCTTCTCCACTGTATTCACCGAGGAAAATGAAATGCCAGGTGAAATACAGTGTGATGAGGTGAACTCCCCTGTATAGGTCACCTGTCTAACCCAGGAAGAAGTACAGGTCACCTGTCTAACCCGGGAAGAAGTACAGTGCCGCCTACAAAAAAATCTAAATAAACAAATCGACAGGTCCAGATGGCATTCACCCCCGTGTTCTAAAGGAATTAAGTAATGTAATAGACAGACCCCTTTAATATTCAGGGACTCTATAGTGACAGGGACTGTTGCCCAGGACTGGCGCATTGCAAATGTGGTGCCAATATTTAAAAAGGCGTCAAAAAGTGACCCCAGGAATTATAGACCTGTTAGTTTAACCTCTGTTGTATGTAAATTGTTTGAGGGTTTCCTAAGGGATGCAATTTTGGAATATCTTGATAAAAATACCGTATTTATCGGGGTATACCACGCACCGGCCTATAACACGCACCCTCATTTTACCAAGGATATTTGGGTAAAAAAAGTTTTTTACCCAAATATCCATGGTAAAATGAGGGTGCGTGTGTGCGCATGTATACCCCGATACACCCCCAGGAAAGGCAGGGGGAGAGAGGCCGTCGCTGCCCGCATCTCTCCCCCTGCCTTTCCTGGGGTCTAGAGCCCTGCTGCCGCCGCTTCTCTCCCGCTGGCTATCTGCGCCGCTGCCCGTTCTCTCCCTCTGACTATCGGTGCCGGCGCCCCATTGCCGGCGCCGCTTCTCTCCCCCTGGCTATCAGCACCGGCAATGGGGCGCCGGCACCGATAGTCAGAGGGAGAGAACGGGCAGCGGCGGCAGACAGCCAGGGGGAGAGAAGGGGCAGCGGCACCCATTGCCGGCGCCGCTGCCCCGTTGCCTCCCCACATCCCCGGTTGCATAATTACCTGTTGCCTGGGTCGGGTCCGCGCTGCTTCAGGCCTCCGGTGTGCGTCCCCTGCTTCGTTGCTATGCGCTGCACAGCGCGGCGCACTGACGCCATGCGCCGCGCCGTGCAGCGCATAGCAACGAGTGAGTAAGTAACTGGCTCAGTGATAGGAAACAGAGGGTGGTTATTAATGATTCTTCTTCTGATTGGGTGACTGTTACTAGCGGAGACCACAGGGGTCAGTCTTGGGTCCTGTTCTATTTAATATATTCATTAATGACCTTGTAGAGGGTTGAAGAGTAAAGTAGCAATCTTTGCAGATGATACTAAACTCTGTAAAGCGGTAAACACAATAGAGGACAGTGCACTGTTACAAATGGATCTAGATAGATTGGAGGTTTGGGCTGGGAAGTGGCAGATGAGGTTCAACAATGATAAATGTAAGGTAATGCACATGGGGAAGAAAAATCCGGTCTGGGGTTATGTATTAAATTGGAGAACACTTGGGACCACTGACGTGGAAAAGGACTTAGGAGTCTTAGTTAACAGTAAATTTAGCTGTAGTGAGCAGTGTTGGGCAGCTGCTGCCAAGGCAAATAAAATCATGGGGGGCATCAATAGGGGCATAGATGCCCACGACAAGGAAATAATTCTACCGCTGTACAAATCACTAGTCAGAGCACACATAGAATACTGTGTACAGTACTGGTCAGACCACACATAGAATACTGTGTACAGTACTGGTCAGACCACACATAGAATACTGTGTACAGTACTGGTCAGACCACACATAGAATACTGTGTACAGTACTGGTCTGACCACACATAGAATACTGTGTACAGTACTGGTCAGAGCACACATAGAATACTGTGTACAGTACTGGTCAGACCACACATAGAATACTGTGTACAGTACTGGTCAGACCACACATAGAATACTGTGTACAGTACTGGGCAGACCACACATAGAATACTGTGTACAGTACTGGTCAGACCACACATAGAATACTGTGTACAGTACTGGTCAGACCACACATAGAATACTGTGTACAGTACTGGGCACCAGTGTACAAGAAAGATATAGTGGAGCTGGAGAGGGTTCAAAGACGGGCAACCAGGGTAATACGGGGAAGGGAGGACTACAGTACCCAGAAAGATTATCAGAATTAGGGTATTTAGTTTAGAAAAAAGAAGGCTTAGGGGAGACCTAATAACTATGTATAAATATATCAGGGGACAGTACAGAGATCTCTCCCATGATCTATTTATACCCAGGACTGTATCTTTAACAAGGGGGCATCATCTACGTCTAGAGGAAAGAAGGTTTCTACACCAGCACAGACGGGGTTCTTTACTATAAGAGCAGCGAGACTGTGGAATTCTCTGTCTGAGGAGGTGGTCATGGGGAACTATGTAAAATAATTTAAAAGGGGTCTGGATGCATTCTTGGAGAGTAATAACATCACCGGTTATGGATACTAGAATTATAGGGACAGAACGTTGATCCAGGGATTTATTCTGATGCCAAATTTTTGCCTCTAGTATGAGTTTTTTTTTTTGCCTTCCTCTGGATCAACTCAGTAGGGACTCATTAGGGTTATAGGTTGAACTTGATGGACTCTGGTCTTTTTTCAACCTTATGAACTATGTTACTATCTTACCTTTTAAAGTGTGTGTTTCTCTAGGTAGAATACTCTACAGTCACAATGAATGCTAAATTTCTGTTCCATCTGTGTTTCAGTATCCAGAACTAATGGTGGCATCTTATAATAATAATGAAGACGCCCCTCATGAACCCGATGGTGTCACCTTGGTATGGAACATGAAGTTCAAGAAAACCACTCCAGAATATGTATTCCATTGTCAGGTGAGGCCGCGTTGTCACGTGACATAGATAGATAGATAGATAGATAGATAGATATGAGATAGATAGATGTGAGACGGATAGATAGATACATATGAGATAGATAGATGGATATGAGATAGATATGAGATAGATAGATAGATAGATAGATAGATAGATAGGGTAGATAGATAGATAGATAGATATGAGATAGATAGATAGATGTGAGACAGACAGATAGATAGATATTAGATAGATAGATAGATAGATGTGAGACAGATAGATATTAAATAGCTAGATATGAGATAGATAGATATGAGATAGATAGATATGAGATAGATAGATAGATAGATATGCGATAGATAGATATGAGATAGATAGATGGATATGAGATAGATATGAGATAGATAGATATGGTAGATAGATAGATAGATAGATAGATAGGAGATAGATAGATATGAGATAGATAGATATGAGATAGATAGATTGATATGAGATAGATAGATAGATAGATGTGAGACAGATAGATATTAAATAGATAGATATGAGATAGATAGATGGATATGAGATAGGTATGAGATATATAGATATGACATAGATAGATAGATAGATATGAGATAGATAGATAGATAGATGTGAGACAGATAGATAGATAGATATGAGATAGATAGATAGATGTGAGACAGATAGATATTAAATAGATAGATATGAAATAGATAGATATGAGATAGATAGATATGAGATAGATAGATGGATATGAGATAGATATGAGACAGATAGATATGGTAGATAGATAGATAGGAGATAGATAGGAGATAGATAGATATGAGATAGATAGATATGAGATAGATAGATGGATATGAGATAGATATTAGATAGATATGGTAGATAGATAGATAGATATAATATAGATAGATAGATATGAGATAGATAGATACTGTACATAAATAGATTGATGGACAGACATAAGAGAGATAGATGTCATAGAAATCCCTTTTATTATAAAACATATTTTTAACCCTTTTAGCATGTTGAGGTATTAGAGAATCTTTCCTTCTTTCCTGGTTTTGACACCTCCCGGGTGAAGTTCCTGTTAGTTGTCATAGTAACCGGAGGCCTGCGGATTAGCAGTAGAATTTCGGAGCCTCCCTCTGCCCACTCTACACATCATCCCTATTCCCTCTGACTGTGGTATTCATGATAAACTCTGCGGGCGATGTCTGCCCACTACTGCGCCAGGTTCATGATGGATTTTTTTCTTATTGACTCAATGTTACTATAAAGAAATAAAATAATTTACCAGAACCACATCAATAACTGACCAACTACACATACCATCGCTGCCATTACCATGTCAGATGGGGCATACAGTATATATATTTTTTGAGCCGAGGAACGTGCTCTCGAATCACCCAAAGTGCAAGAAAAGTGCAAATGTGTTACACAAAAAAAACATGCACAGAGGAAGCAGGATGCGGTCTATCGCAAGTCCTTATCTGACAGGAGAGAGGCCCCCAACAAACCTTACCCTCCGCCTCCGGACCAAAAGGTACCTGCGAGGTTCCAGGTTCGTTGTACCTTTTCGCCAAAGCTACTAAGGGAACACAAATGCTCCCGGCATCCCCCTACGGTATCTGCCCGCGTAGGAGTACCCGGGGTTTTTGCAGGGAGGTGAGGACCTCCCCTAGACCGCTAGGAGGGACACCCAAAAGGGCTACCGCATCCCAACAATCCTGTGGACACGTGACACAGTGACAAAAAGAAAGAAATAAGTGAATGTGCGCAGATATACTGCCCGGACATCTGGCCGGATCTATAAAACAAATGTCTGATCCTAGCCAGATGGGGCATATGCTCCTGGGCCATCATCTCTTTGGTGACCGAGTGGTCCTCATCCATCTACCTTGCCTTTTCTTTAACCATGTGGAAACCACTACTAGATTGGGGAAACGTTGTTCCCATTGAGCAATGCCATGATGTCCCCATGCCCATCTGACTGAAGCCCTCGATAGCTGTGGTCAGTGGTAAGAAGAAGCTTTACCCCTCCGGGGCAACACTATAGGGGGTGCAGCAGTAACAGTCATACCGGGCCCCAAATAGGGTTGCCACCTTTCGTGCACAAAAAAATAAATAAATACCGGCCATGCTAATTTGCATAATTAATTATATATGCGTGACATCACAGGATACACATATGCGGGAGAAATTTTCTCCTATTCTGACCCCTATAACTTTTTTATTTCTCCATATACTGGGCCTGTATGAGGGATCATTTTTTGTGCCTCGATCTGTAGTTTTTAACAGGACCGTTTCTGTTCTGATGTGACTTTTTGATCGCTTTTTTCTTTTCTTTTTAGCGAATTCAGGAGTTGCAGTTAGTTACTAACTACAACTCCCAGCATGCCCTGATACAGCAGGGCAACTACACTACAAGAAAACTACAACTCCCAGCATGTTGGACTATATAGTAGTATGTAGTATAGGTCAGTGTTTCCCAATCAGGGGTGCCTCCAGCTGTTGCAAAACTACAACTCCCGGCATGTTGGACTATATAGTTGCATATAGTATAGGTCAGTGTTTCCCAACCAGGGGTACCTCCAGCCGTTGCAAAACTACAACTCCCAGCATGTTGGACTATATAGTAGTATATAGTATAGGTCAGTGTTTCCCAACCAGGAGTGCCTCCAGCTGTTGCAAAACTACAACTTCCAGCATGTTGGACTATATAGTAGTTTATAGTATAGGTCAGTGTTTCCCAACCAGGGGTGCCTCCAGCTGTTGCAAAACTACAACTCCCAGCATGTTGGACTATATAGTAGTATATAGTACATGTCAGTGTTTCCCAACCAGGGGTGCCTCCAGCTGTTGCAAGACTACAACTCCCAACATGTTGAACTATATAGTAGTATACAGTATAGGTCAGTGTTTCCCAACCAGGGGTGCCTCCAGCTGTAGTTTTTCAACAGCTGGACGCACTCTGGGAAACACTGGTATAGTATATGGTACAACATTTGGGAGTTGGAGGATTGATTGGATAAATACCGGCCATTACTCTACCGGTATTTTTTATATAAAAATACCAGCAGGGTGGCCAAAATACCGGCTGTACTGGTAAAATACCGGCCAGGTGGCAACAATAAATGTGGGTCCCCTTTAATTTTTACCCAGTAACCACCACACTGATGACATTTTGATGATGCCATGAACATTTTCCCTACAATGCTGCTCATGTTAACATGATTCTGTCCACACTTCCACCATTGTGAATCCGGCTGTTATAGTGTTGACGCCATGCAGGTACCGCTACAGTGGTCATGGCTTCGTCTATGGTTAGCACTGGTGGACTATAAAGAAACGTGTGGCTACTTGTTCACTACCAAAATAAAAGGGATTCGGGAAGGTTTTTTTTATACCGCTGAATGAAGCCGGGTCATTGGCCAGAAGACGTCTTCACCCTTGAGTGCTGATGTGACTGCGATAGAAGATCAAGATGTCTAAGGTGGGATGGGGGCCCCCACCCATTGCGGGCCCCCACCCATTCCTTTACACATGTATCTCCACCAGCCCATTTTAAGAACTGTACAGAGTAGTAGAAAATCCCCATCGCAAACATATGCTGCTCTGGACAGTTCCTAAAATGGACAGAGATGTCAGCAGAGAGCACTGTGGTCATGATGTCAGCAGAGAGCTCTGTGTTCCAAAAAGAAAAGAATTTCCTCTGTAGTATTCAGCAGCTAATAAGTACTGTAAGGATTAAGATTTTTTTATTAGAAGTGATTTACAAATCTGTTTAACTTTCTGGCACCAGTCGATTTAAAAAAAAAAAATTAAGTTTTCCACCAGAGTGCCCCTTTAAGACCAATCTCCAGTCAGTCATCAACCACAACTCCCTCCTCCGTCTTCTGAAACTCCCTCATCTGAAACTCTGTCATCCCTCAGACAAAAAACTTCCTGCCATATAGCAGAGCTGAATCAGTGTTGGCTCTCTGCGATACGGGTTCTGCTGTACATGCTAGTCAGTGTCGGCTCTCTGCTATACGGGTTCTGCTGTACATGCTATTCAGTGTCGGCTCTGCTATACGGGTTCTGCTGTACATGCTATTCAGTGTCAGCTCTGCTATACCGACTCTGTAGAACATGTAGTGTCTGTGGCACATGCGCAAGTTTCACAGTTTCGACTCTGCTATAGACGCTGTGCAGCGTCGGCTCTGCTATGTGGCAGGAAGTTTCGTCTGAGGGAGAATCGTCTGAGGGATGACGGAGTTTTGGACGAGGGAGTTTTGGATGAGGGAGGAGGGAGCTGTGGCTGATGGATGATGGCGAATGGTGTGAAGGAGGAGGCGGGACACTGTTTTGCCTGACAGGGGATGGAGTTGCGGCTGATGACTGACGGACATTGGTCCGAGGGAGGAGGCGGGACGCTGTTTTGCGTGATGGGGGCAGAGTTGCAGCTGATGACTGACGGACATTGGTCCGAGGGAGGAGGCGGGCGCTGTTTTGCCTGACTGGGGACGGAGTTGTGGCTAATGACTGACGGACATTGGTCCAAGGGAGGAGGCGGGACACTGTTTTGCCTGACGGGGGAGGGAGTTGTGGCTAATGACTGACGGACATTGGTTTGAGGGAGGAGGCGGGACGCTGTTTTGCCTGACGGGGGAGGGAGTTGTGGCTAATGACTGACGGACACTGGTCCGAAGGAGGAGGCGGGACGCTGTTTTGCCTGACTGGGGACGGAGTTGTGGCTGATGACTAACAGCCATTGGTCCAAAGGAGGAGGCGGGACGCTGTTTTGCCTGACGGGGGAGGGAGTTGTGGCTAATGACTGACGGATATTGGTCTGAGGGAGGAGGTGGGACGCTGTTTTGCCTGACGGGGGACTGAGTTGTCGCTAATGACTGACGGACATTGGTCCGAGGGAGGAGGTGGGACGCTGTTTTGCCTGACGGGGGACTGAGTTGTCGCTAATGACTGACGGACATTGGTCCGAGGGAGGAGGTGGGACGCTGTTTCGCCTGACGCGGGACGGAGTTACGGCTGACCACTGACAATGTCCTAAAATGGACGCCGTAGTATTGGGGCAAGTACAGTATTGGAACCCCCATAAAACCTTTGACTATAACTCACCCCCCCCCCCCCACCCCCATTGTAACCCGTTATAATGTAAAGCTCACACATAGTCTATTTACGAGTCAGTCTGAAGATATTAGCGAAAACCATAGGAGCGAGAACTGGAGGTTCTGTGAAAGCCTTCTGAGCACATCGTAGGTGTTGATATCCAGCTGAGAACATAGCACAAATGGGATTACTTTTTTTTTTGCCATGAGCCTTGGTGAAGAATTATGGGTGTTTTCTTAATGACAAGAGGGTTGACTCACTTGTGTGGTTTGTTTGGCGCTGCCCCCAGATTTTACATTTCATCGCTTTTTATAGTATATTTTTTGTGGTACTATAGGTTCCTTTGCCAAAAGGTGAAGATTTAGGTAATTGAAGGCTGTTTGCGTTGCGTTAGTCGTAGTCAGAAGAGATTAGTCACAGGTGTTCCTTCATTAAGTTGGCAGGGCACCCCTCACCCGCGGTCATTGACACCTTCCTAGTAATGTGTTCAGGGGCCCGCAGCTGAAACGCTTGCCACCCTGCCAGTTTCTTAAAGGGATTTTATAGCTTCACCTCAACAGTTTTATCATTGTGAAATGAAAAGTCCTGCAACTTTCCGATATATTTTGTGATTCAAAATCACATTGTTTTAAAGAGTTCTGCTTGCTGTCAGTGAATGCAAGCCTGAAAGGAGATGAAAGCCTGTACAGACTTGAGGTTTCTCACAGATGGTTTGTTACTGTAGTTTGGTTGCTTGTAGATTATTGTAGGAACACATTGCTTTTCTGGTTTTATCACAGGTATCCATCAGCATCTTGCCAAAAATGGGATGCTGATTATACTGTTATGTGTGTATCTCTAACAGCAGAAAAGTGAGTGCAGTTCTGGAGTATAATACAGGATATAACTCAGGATCAGTATAGGATAAGTAATGTAATGTATGTACACAGTGACCTCACCAGCAGAATAGTGAGTGCAGCTCTGGAGTATAATACAGGATATAACTCAGGATCAGTACAGGATAAGTAGCTCTAGAGTATAATACAGGCTATAACTCAGGATCAGTACAGGATAAGTAATGTAATGTATATACACAGTGACCTCACCAGCAGAATAGTGAGTACAGCTCTGGAGTATAATACAGGATATAACTCAGGATCAGTACAGGATAAGTAATGTAATGTATGTACACAGTGACCTCACCAGCAGAATAGTGAGTACAGCTCTGGGGTATAATACAGGATATAACTCAGGATCAGTACAGGATAATTAATGTAATGTATGTACACAGTGACCTCACCAGCAGAATAGTGAGTACAGCTCTGGAGTATAATACAGGATATAACTCAGGATCAGTACAGGATAAGTAATGTATGTATACAGTGACCTCACCAGCAGAATAGTGAGTACAGCTCTGGAGTATAATACAGGATAAAACTCAAGATCGGTACAGGATAAGTGTTAGGATTCGGCAGGCTGGATGCGGATCCTCTGTGTCAGCGAGGGATTGGCATGGACCGTACCGGTGGACCGGTTCTAAGTTGCTACTGATATTCACCAGAGCCCGCCGCAAAGCGGGATGGTCTTGCTGCGGCGGTAGCAACCAGGTCGTATCCACCGGCAACGGCTCAACCTCGCTGACTGCTGAGAAGACGTGGGACAGAAGGACTAGACAGAGGCGAGGTCAGACGTAGCAGAAGGTCAGGGCAGGCGGCAAGGTTCGTAGTCAATGGTAACTGCAGAAGGTCTGGAAACACTGGTAAGGCAATCACAGGAAACGCTTTCACTAGGCACAAGGGCAACAAGATCCGGCAATGCTGGGAAGGGGAAGTGAGGTTATAAAGGCGTGGAGCAGGTGGGAGCTAATTACACTGATTGGGCCAGGCACCAATTAGTGGTGCACTGGCCCTTTAAATCTTAGAGAGCTGGCGCGCGCACGCCCTAGAGAGTGTAGCCGTGCGCGCCAGGACGTGACCGCCGGGGACCGGGACAGGTGAGCAGATTGGGATGCGAACCGCCAGCTGGCGCGTCCCGCTATGCGGATCGCTTCCCCGCCGGCAGTGTCAGTGCAGTGCTCCCGGTCAGCGGGTCTGACCGGGGCGCTGCAGAGAGTAGAACGCCGCGAGCGCTCCGGGGAGGAGCAGGGACCCGGAGCGCTCGGCGTAACAATAAGTAATGTAATGTATATACACAGTGACCTCACCAGCAGAATAGTGAGTACAGCTCTGGAGTATAATACAGGATATAACTCAGGATTAGTACAGGATAAGTAATGTAATGTATGTACATAGTGACCTCACCAGCAGAATAGTGAGTAAAGCTCTGGAGTATAATACAGGATATAACTCAGGATCAGTACAGGATAAGTAATGTAATGTATGTACATAGTGACCCCACCAGCAGAATAGTGAGTACAGCTCTGGAGTATAATACAGGATATAACTCAGGATCAGTACAGGATAAGTAATGTAATGTATGTACACAGTGATCTCACCAGCAGAATAGTGAGTACAGCTCTGGAGTATAATACAGGATATAACTCAGGATCAGTACAGGATAAGTAATGTAATGTATGTACACAGTGACCTCACCAGCAGAATAGTGAGTACAGCTCTGGAGTATAATACAGGATATAACTCAGGATCAGTACAGGATAAGTAATGTAATGTATGTACACAGTGACCTCACCAGCAGAATAGTGAGTGCAGCTCTGGAGTATAATACAGGATATAACTCAGGATCAGTACAGGATAAGTAATGTAATGTATGTACACAGTGACCCCACCAGCAGAATAGTGAGTACAGCTCTGGAGTATAATACAGGATATAAATCTAGATTTTCCTAGCTTGTGACGGAAAATATTAGTTATATGAAGACAGGAGGCGAGTATCTAATGCATTAATCTTTCTTTATTAATGCCCATAGCAGAATTTTTATAACTTCTTTTTAATAAAATTCAAACAAAAACTACAACTCCCAGCAGTCCTAGCAATGCTGTAAGCCACACCTAGGCTGGTGGCCCCTATATAATGGACTGCCTCGGGATGATCCTCCTCTTTCTTGATGCGATGAACTCAGCAACACTGGAACACGATAGCCATCCGGAACACCGTACCGCCACTGGAGCTTTCGGCCAGCCGGCCCGCACTTCCCGACTCCAAGTCTGGAACCTCACCAACAATTCTATCCCAACGGGGATTGTAACGGAGGGACGTCATCCCAACAGGGGATGAAGAAAACTGAAGAGCTGCACGAACAGGTCAATCACCAACGTGGACACGTCGTCGATTTTCAGTAACCTGAGGAGAGACAAAGACATCCGTCACAGGGTTGGGTTGGGAGGGAAGATACTCGCCTCCTGTCTTCATATAACTAATATTTTCCGTCACAAGCTAGGAAAATCTAGATTTATATATCAGACAGGAGGCTCATATCTTATGCAGGTTCAAAGCCAGCAACCAGATAAAATACATACGAACATAAGCAAAACATCACAAAACCGACATGGAGACATGTTCCTCCGGTCTGAAGTAGAAATGACGAAAGGTAGATTCAGAAGACCAGTCAGCCGCCATTAAGAGATCAGCAAGGGAGCCACCCGTCGTGACCACTTTAGTGGCCATAGCGCCCCTGGATGAGTGTGCTCCAAAAAGGGACACGTCTATGCCCGCCATTTCCATGGCGGATCGGACCCACCGCGCCAGGGTTGCGGAGGTGACCGGATGGTGAGGCTTGACATAAGAGACAAGGAGTTGAGAAAAGTCAGGAGAGCGCAGCTCAGCAGTGAGCGACTCGTAAGTTTGAAGGCAACGAACAACACAGAGGCGAGGATGTGCTGGAAAATAAGGGTAGAAAACTGAATGCAAACTCGTTTTGGTCCTGCGTACCACCGAGAAGTTTACACCTCGAGGCGAGAATTGACGCCTAGAGATGTCCAGGGCTCTAACATCCGAGACTCTCTTAATGGAGACCAGGCACAATAGGACCGTTAGTTTGTAGGACAACAGGCGCAAAGAAAGCGCCTCATTGTCCTCCCAGCCGAAGAACATGTCCAGCAATCGGGAAACATCCCAAGTGGATTGATATCTTGGACGAGGAGGACGCTTAAATCTTATACCGCGCAACAACCTACACACCAATGGGTGTTTGCCAACCGGCAATGAGTCCACCGGGTAGTGATAAGCGGAAATTGCCGACCGGTACACGTTGATGGAGCTGAATGATTTACCGGATTCAAAAGAATCCGCCAGGTAATTTACTATTATGGATATAGGCGCTTGTATGGGATCAACCTGTCGTTGATCACACCAACGCACCCAAAGTCTCCAGGCTGATCGATATGCCGATCGAGTCCCGGGGGCCCAGGCCAGGGCGAGTAGGTCCCTAGCTGATTGAGAAAGGTCGCCGTCTGTGTCCGGCACCCTGAAACCAACCACGCTAGGAGAGTCAGGTTGCCCTCCGCTACTAGAGGGTGGATACACCCGGTTGGGTTGGAGAGAATTTGCGGGAAACTCGGCAGTAACCTGGGATAATCCAAGGTCATCCCCAGAAGGAGGGGAAACCAGGGTTGTGTCGGCCACCATGGGGTGATCAACACAATGTTCGCCCTCTGGTTCGTTAGATGTAGAAGAACTTTGGGGATCATGGAGAACGGGGGAAACGCATAGTGCGTTCCCTCCGGCCATATTTGGCGAAAGGCGTCGACCGCGACTGCCTCCGGGTCTGGTCGCCAGCTGAAGAATCGAGGAAGATGATGATTGAGTCGTGAGGCAAAGAGATCTATGCTCAACGGACCCCAAAGGAGATTCAGCTGAAGGAAGATGGAACGATCCAGACGCCAATCGCTGGAGTCCAGGAGATAGCGAGAATTCCAATCGGCTACCGCATTGGAAACCCCTGGAATATATTCTGCCAACGGTACGATGTTGCGGGAGAGACAGAAGTTCCAAAAACCCTTCGCGATGTCGGCAAGGATCTTGGATCTGGTGCCCCCCAGGCGGTTGACATATTGCACCGCCGCAACATTGTCCATGCGTAATAATACGCAGCAATTGGAGACCTCCGACAGGAAGCTCTTGACGGCAAATGATGCCGCCAGAAGTTCTAATGCATTGATGTGGAGGAGGGTTTCCTCTGAGGACCAGGTCCCTCCTGTAGTGGCGTCTCCAAAACGAGCGCCCCAGCCTAGGCGGCTCGCATCCGACTCTAGAATGAAGTCCGGACTGGAATTGAAGATCGTCTTGCCATTCCATTCGACGGCATGACGTAGCCACCACCGCAATTCTGCCGTGGCCTCCGCATCGAGGGGTATCTCGTCTGCGTACTTGAGGCCTTGCCGAAGATGAAGGATTTTGAGTCTCTGGAGGGCCCTGTAGTGAAGAGGGGCCGGAAATATGGCCTGAATGGAGGCCGCCAAGAGACCCACCAAGCGAGCTAGGGTTCGCAACGACAAAAAGCCTTTGCGCAAAACTGCCCTGATCTCTTTGCGAATGAGAGCCAACTTTGCTTTGGGCAAGCGCAATACAGCTTGATTGGTGTCCACCAAGAAACCCAAGAACTCCAGCTCCTGTACAGGGGCGAGGACTGATTTCTCGTGGTTGATTAGAAATCCTAGGCCTTGTAGGAGAGAAAGCGTCCACCCCAAGTGGAGAGAGGCTTGGTGCTTTGAGCGAGCCATGATGAGGATGTCGTCCAGATAAATGATCAGACGAACCCCTCTGCTCCTCAGGGAAGCCACCACCGGTTTCAATAGTTTGGTGAAACACCAGGGGGCAGACGAGAGACCGAAAGGAAGGCAAGAAAATTGCCACATCCGATCTCTCCAGATGAAACGGAGTAGTTGTTGGGAAGCCGTGTCCATGGGGACGGTGAGATAGGCGTCTTTTAAGTCCACCTTCACCAGCCAGTCTCCCGTTTGAAGAAGGTCCCGAAGGCAATGTATGCCCTCCATTTTGAAATGTCGATAGGCGACATGTTGGTTGAGATCCCGAAGGTTTATCACGGGGCGGAATCCGCCTCCTTTTTTCTTGACGAGGAAAAGGTTGCTGACAAACCCCGGGGATGACGGGTTGACCTCTACAACCGCTCGCTTGGACAGAAGGTCTTGCAATTCTTTGTCTATGAGGGTAGTGTTTTGAAGTGAAAACCGGATGGGAAGGGGTAGTATGCCCAATTCCGGAGGGGTGAGAAGATCTATATGGCAACCCGTTATAGTCGTGAGAATCCACGGGTCTGCCGTAATCGCAGACCAGGCGTGGATAAAATACTGAAGACGGCCCCCAACAGGAATGTGTGATAGTGGAATGGGTGGAACACTTACCGGTAGGAGGGCGAGATCGGGGATATCCTCTGCCTCCACGGCCGTGCCACGGTCTGCCCCTGGGCGGGAAGAATGGCGCCGGTTGAGCCACTGGCATGGTATAGGAGGGTGGAGCCTGGGGATACAGCGGTGGAGCCGTTGCCCTGGAATACGGCCTGTATGAAGGGGTCCGGCCGGCAGAACGGCCCCTATTTCTGCCGGCCCGGGGGAAAACCTTGTTGGCCCCTGATTTCTTTAGAGAAGTTTGGGCCTTGTCCAGACTATTGAAAAGCCCAACAAATTTGTTAATGTCTTTTACCAGGTTATCCCCAAAAAGCATACCCTCTGCCGAGGGTCCTGGTTCAGTTTCGGCTAGGTGGGTCAATTGCGGGTCAAGCCGCATCAGGATAGAGCGCCTGCGCTCAGTAGAGCACGCTGTATTGGCGCTGCCGACCAGACATATGGCCCTTTGGGCCCACCCCCGGAGTTGGGTCAGATCCACGGGTTGATCTGCTGCAGCGGCCTGTTCTGAAAGGTTCAGGATCTTTGTGAGTGGGCCTAATAGGTCTAAGATACAATCCTGGATGGTCTTTAAAGACCGTTCTACTCCTTTTTTCGGGAATTTTCCCGACTTACCCAGATATTTGGCTAGGATAGGGTCTACTTCGGGGGTAGCGACCACTTTCTTAGGTATAAAAGGTCTGGGACATTCCGCCCGTAATTTGTTACGGTTAGTCCTTTCAATGGCCCTACGAGCCCAGAACTCCACATACTGGGATACATGAGGCAACGGGGTCCAGTCACCAGAGCGAGGATGGGATATCGCGTCTGGGTGGAAAAATGGTTCACCTAGGGCATCTAGGAGTACCTCACCCTGTGGTTCAGGGTCGGCGTTGGTGGTGAACGCCGAGGGCCCAGCATCCTCATCTTGGGAATCAGACTCGGAGACCGAAGTCTCGCCCGATCCATCATCTGATTCCTTGTCAGAGGGTTCTACATATGAATCGGGCTTGGCCCGCCTGGCGGACCTCTGCCTCTTTGGTAACTCCCTGAGGCCCAGGGGTCGTTTAGAGTCTGTGGGATGCATGGGTCGGCAGACCGTGGGGGGAACTGCCTGTGGCATATTATTTACTTCCCCTGCCGGGGAGTCAGAAGCCGCAACTGTATGCTTCCTTTTCTGAGAGGCTTTACCTTTCTTTGAAGGCGGCTCATCGCTGTGAGACAGCGGAATAGGGGTCAAAGACATCACCTGATGTGGGCCTGTTGGAGCAATAGCTGAGGCCAGGGCAGCTTGAACGGACCTATTTATGAGTTCCTGTATTTGGGCTGCACTCATGAACTGTGCTGTATCTAAATTTAAGTCATCCCCCCCAGTGGGAGCAGATGTGGAAGCATCAGACATGGTAGGTATTAGTAAGTAATAGCTAGGGGAAGAGAACTGACCGGCTAACAAGTATCCTGACAGTTGAAAAGTAGTTGATAAACTTATTATATATATAGGGCTTACTGGGGAGAAACAAGTCCAGGCTCCGACCTCCACACCGTCAGCACTGCACTGGCGTTACGGTGGGAGGAGAGCCGGAGGTCTAGAAGGACGCCAGGGACGAAGTCTCGCGAGACTACGTCTCCTGGAATCACTATTGGCTGTGCCCGGGACCGCCCACTAAAACGTCAGTGGGGAACCGCCCATAGAACCAGCAAGGGCCGCGCCGAACGACGCGGCCTGACGAGAGGACCCGCCCCCCGCCCGCGCGCGCGAAAAGGCGAAGGAGAAGGAGGACGGGAAAAGCGCAAGGTAAGATGGCGGAAAAGGGATAGCTAGGACAGAGAAAAGTAATAGAAAGGAAAGGAAAGCCGCGAAACGCCGCTACAGGCAGCGATACACAGAATAATGAAAGTAAAACAAAATAGTCAATTAATTATAAATAATTAACAATAAATAAATATGAATAAAGACAGAAATATGAATAAAGAAAACACTATATATTGAGGGAGAAAAGACAGCTCCCTCAGCTATAAAACGCGAAATATAACTGAAAGTATATATGTGGAAATGGAATCACTTATCTGAAATCTGCTATGAGCAGAAAGAAAGAGGAGGATCATCCCGAGGCAGTCCATTATATAGGGGCCACCAGCCTAGGTGTGGCTTACAGCATTGCTAGGACTGCTGGGAGTTGTAGTTTTTGTTTGAATTTTATTAAAAAGAAGTTATAAAAATTCTGCTATGGGCATTAATAAAGAAAGATTAATGCATAAGATATGAGCCTCCTGTCTGATATATAACTCAGGATCAGTACAGGATAAGTAATGTAATGTATGTACACAGTGACCCCACCAGCAAAATAGTGAGAAAATGTATTGTCTGGATACAGTGACCACATCAGCAGAATATTGAGTGCAGAACCAGAGAAGTGCTGCTACAAAGTTACTGTGTACAATATGTAAAGTTATCAAGCCCCTGGCCTAGTCCTGCTCATTCAGCTAAGGTGTTTGTTACAGTGTATTAGTAATACTCTTCGTGGAGCTCGGCACAGTAGTAGAGCTATGTCTGGGCCCATGAGAAATTCTCCTTTAAGAATATCATTATCCACATCCATTGCTTGTCAGGAGGTGAGATGTAACCTCTCCATTTCCTTCATATTCCAAGTATTTTCTCATACATTCCATTGATTTTTATGGTTCATTTCCTTTGGTAAACAATGACAGCCACTTTGACCAAGACGTCCTAAATTTACCCTGACATTCAGGGCAGGCTCGCCTCAAGAATACACTGCAATAAGGAAAATCCGAAGAAATCTGGCAGCATTATTCCTAGTTATACTCCGCCCCCTTCCGCTGTTTTGCCGCAACTTCAATGACAACGTCCCGTTTTCTGTTTTCATACACAAAGTCCATGGAAAATGTTGGTTAAGCCAGCAGCCCACGTCTTCTGCACCACAAAGTATGACTTCCTTCCTCCTCTGGAGATGTTTTCTCGTGGCTTCCACACCCGGCCTCCCTATCTGAGCTTGGCATGTGAAGAATCAGGGCAGAACCCATGAACACGCTCTATACTCGGGAGGATGGGATCATGGCTGTGATGTTCGGTATGTCACTCACCACTCTGGACAGCTCAGTCTGTGGGTGGAAGAAAGTGCTAGACTTGCCAGGTCAGCGTCACGTCAGAAATCTACTCGAGCTATAAAAATTAGGTGCTAAGGCTGAAAAAGTTCCTATAAAATATAAACCTTTAACTATTTCCTGTAGTGTGGATGTACAGCACAGTAGAAAACAGAAGAAAGACAAAAAAAAAAAGGGTCGCTCTCTCGTATGTTGTCGGAAAGGAAAGGAGGGACCCACCACCTCACTTAATGTGCTGTACCGACCTGCTGAGAGGATGCAACAGTGTAAGCCCAACACTGTTGAGAGGTGTGGGTGGAGATCAGCTCTATCTCCCATAGCCGTATCCCTTAGGGTACGGAATAATCGACGGAGAATGGGTAGATAAAAGTGGGGAATTTTCTTGACAGCCACTCAAGCACAGCCGGCACCTCAGGACACATCTATCTTATCCTTTTGTCGACCTGATGAAGGCGCATGTGAGCGCCGAAACGCGTTGTCCTAAAAAATTTCAATAAACTGTCCTGTGCAACCGTGGCGTTTTGAGTCCATCCTTTGACAGCAGGAGCGCTCTACGAAAATTCCCCACTTTTATCTACCCATTCTCCGATGTACAGCACAGTCATCGCACTATAACATACAGCTGCAGTGTCCCGGTACCCATGTCCCGGCTACAAACATGTGAAGATGTCATGTGGCTGAGGAATCTCTTGCTTTAAGGGGTACTCCGCCCCTAGACATCTTATCCCATATCCAAAGCATCTACCCTACCCCCAGACATCCGGTGCACGGAGCAAACTTCACTCTGTGCCGGATGACTGGCAATGCGGGGCGGAGGCTCGTGACATCACGGTCACGCCCCACTCATGATGTCACGGGGAGGGGGCGTGATGGCCGTCACGCCCCCTCCCATAGACTCACATTGAGGGGGCGTGCTGTGACGTCACGAGCGGGGCTCGGCCGTGATGTCACGAGCCTCCGGCGCTGAACCCGATGCTCTAAACGAAAACGGAGTGCAGCACAGAGATTACGGGGGTCCCCAACGGCATGACCCCCGCAATCAGACATCTTATCCCCTATCCTTTGAATAGGGGATAAGATGTCTATGGGCAGAGTACCTCTTTAAAGCCTAAAACTGTGTTTTTGAGGTATCTTGATTTAACTGTCTTTAACTGTATTATTACAGCATACACTGAGGTATGACAAATGTGTAAGCGTTAAAGGGGTACTCCACTGGGGTCGACCACGTTTTTGCCTGCGGTCGGAAAACCGCATACGGCGGAAAACGAAGCCGACTGGAGGCTGCGGTTCACTCCGGTCGGCTAATAGACATACATTAAATACGGTTCCCGAATACGGCTGAGTGCGGGCGCCGCGATTAAGCCCCGCCCCCCCTCCTCCCAACCGTATACGGGAGCCGTATTTAACAAAATGTGGTGTGAACCCAGCCTTAGGTCTGCTTCTGCAGTCAGTTTAGTCAGTCGGAAATGTGTATATACCTAGTTAGCGTATACTCCTGAGTTCAGTCATTACAGTTCAGGCCAAAAAGAAAAGAGAACACATAGTTGGAGTGTACCTCTTAGGTTCAGTTCCGGCCTTCTGAAGCCAAAAAATTAAGTTTTCTATGTTTTATATGTGCTTAAAAAAGCTCAAGAACACATTTACCCCCATCTTATACACAGACTTTGGACCGAAGTCCAAACACAGAAAGTACAACCTGGAGTGCTGAGGGGGGGGGGGGTGTCCAGCGTCATCCAATCATCCAATTGGACACACCCCCTCAGCACTCCAGGCTGCACTTCCTGTGTTTGGGCTTCGGTCCAAAGTCTGTGTATAAGATGGGGAAAATGTGCTCTTGAGCTTTTTTTAAGCACAAATAAAACATAGAAAACTAAAAAAAAAATTTAAACAAAGTATATTAGAAATATTTTTTATTTACCATAAGGAGTGCAATAGCAAAAATTAGTTTTAATGAGAGTGCCCATTTAAGAGTAAGGAGCAGTGTAAACCAGGTTACCCTGCCTGCACAATGGGAATCCCTAAATTGTTAGGTATATAGTGTAGTGGGGGAGGAGCTGCCCCAATTTAGTTAGTGCTGAACTCAAGTGTGGGAAGGAGGGTATGTTGTGTGGAGAACTCTGAGGGAAGCCTAAGAAAATATCTCTTCTAAAGTCTACCAGCCATTCTGCAAGTGTTCCCCTGTACAGCCGAAAGTAATTGGACCCTAGCTGACATGGAGAATCTACCGTCTCTTATCTCAAGTCAGTCCCAAGTCCCACTGCACCCCTTACACTCTGCTCCATACTGAGCATTATCATCTGCACCCAGCTCAGTAAAGACAGTTATCCGTAACCCGACATTGGTGCGTTTCTTTACTCCCGTGTCTGGCCCAGGAGAAGCTGTCTCCACCTCAGACCGTTTATAGGCTAACAGTGCCCCGGCATCACAAAGGGATAGGGAATCCTTGCCCCCCCCCCCCTCCTGTGTCACCACAAATCTATGTGTCAGAAGTGTAGAACCAGCTTAGCAATGACCCTTCTGCGAACACTAATCTCTTGATAGACTTTCAGACAGAGTAAGTTCTGTGTGGCTCAACATGACACATACTGGGTTTTTTCGCCATCTGCCCTACACATAGCCACAAAACCATGTGTAGAGTGTTTAAGAATCGGCACTACAATACGCTAACCTGTCCTCCATAGTAGAGTTTGAACAAATTAGACTCTATTTTTATCTGCAACTGTATTACCACCAGTAACTCACTATCATCCAACCAAAGAATATTGTTTTGCACGGTCGTAGAGTTCTTTAGGTTCTACTATTGCAAACTCCAGGCCACTTTTGTGTCTTTTACGGAGAAGAGGCTTCTTTCTGACCACTCTGTGGAGGCTGCAGTGATGGTTCTGGACCTTCTGGAAGCTTCTCCCATTTGCACACAGGATCTTTGGGTTCTTGACAGTCATCTTTCTTACCAAGTCCTTTCTTTCCCCCCGATTACTTAGATTAGTGGGGAAGCAGTTCTAGGACGAGTCCTGGTTGTTCCATACTTTCTGATTGGTGCGGTTGTGGTGGCCCGGTACAGGAGGTGTTACCCCGTACCCTTGCTTCCCTGCCGGGCAGCCTCCCTTCAGTGTCCCCTGGGCCCCCTTGTACATATGTTCTGCAGTGTAATGTATTATAAAATGTCTTGTTGCATTAAGAGTTGTACCATGTGATATGTCATGTGATTGTTACCCAGGAGGTATCAGTGACCAGGTGACCCCAAGTGACCTATGGGCTCCCTGCTAGTCTCCCCCATATAAGCCCTGGGTGGAGTTTCTCTCTCTTTGGAGATAAGTCTATGCTTAGGTCAGTCTTGTCTAGTGTGTGTGTCCAGAGTGTTGGAGGCCTCAAAGTCAAGTCCTGCAGCCACCATCAAGTGCAAGAAAGCTACAGACATAGCTTTGTCAGTCTTCAGTCAAGTCAAGTCAGTCCCTGTCATCTGTCAAGTCAGCATGGCCTCCATTACATTGTCCAGTCCTACTATAAGTCCCAGCAAGCCCTTAAGGTCTCTGTTTTCACTGGTCACCTCCTTGGGCCCTGGCTGAACTGTATAGACTTTACCGTCTGTCTACCCTCAGTAAAGCTACCGTTATCCGTAACTTGGCATTGGAGTCATTATTGCTAGTGTTGAGCGGCATAGGCCATATTCGAATTCGCAATATTTTGTGAATATATGGACGAATATTCGTCATATATTCGCAACTTTTGCATATTCGTAATATTCGCGTTTTATTTTCGCATATGCGATAATTCGCGCATGCGAATATTAGCATATGTGAAAATTAGCATATATAAAAATTAGCATAAGTGAAAATTCGCATATGCGAACATTAGCATATGTAAATTTTCGCACATGCGAAAGTTCGCACGCCAGTCTCACACAGTAGTATTAGAGCCTTCTTACACCACACAAGTTGGAAGCAGAGATGGGATGATCACTGTGATGTGTAGTATGAAAAAAATAAATAAATAAAAAAAAAACTCGAATATTCGTAATTAACAATATATAGTGCTATAATATGCGATATATTCGCGAAAAAAATTTGCATTGTGAATATTCGCGAGCAACACTAATTATTGCCCCCAGGACTTGCCCATGATCCAGCGGTATACCTTCGGGTGGTGTAGAGGATAAACCATGCCCTGGCGTCACGAATACAAGGGGTTAATGCCATCTGCCCCTAGGGTAACAATATCTGCCCTCATCACACCCCGTTACGACACGGTTTTGATTGAAAACTCTTATTAAAAACCAGGAATTGTGGTAATGGCCGCCATATTGCTTGAGATCCAGCTTTTTCCCAAAACCTACAACCATCCTTACGGTTATCCAGCAATATCAGAACTGAGGATTAACAAATGCAAATCAAGGCATATTTGCAGCTCAGGTCTCTTGAATAGTTGGGTAACAATTAAAGGGCCAGACTTAGCAGGAATTTAATTGTGCTACATCATCATTTGTTGCCGATTCCTATTATAAGTTTATTACGTCGATTATTGATAAATACGACAAAATGTATGGGCTGAGACGCAGGGAATATCACAAGCGGAGGAGACAGAAGGGAGGCATTAAGCACAAGCAGGGCTCAGTACTTTTCCAATAAAATAAAATGTAATTTGTGGCCACGTATCAAGAGCTCGCTGGTTTGAAGTTCTAAGTGGAACAATCCAGCTCCTGGCGTTTGAACAGCCATGCGGCTGCGCCTGATGCTGGAACTTTCATGTGGTTTGTGGGGCATATCCAGAAAGCCACAGCATTTCTGAAGACCAGAAACCAGATAGGTTCACATTGCTTCCTTTCTTCTTAAATAAATACTTCATGCTTAACCAATTCATGCCTGAATGTTCTCCTTTACCCTCAGGAGTAGCTTGAAGCTCCTGGCCAAATAGTTGGCCAACTTACCTTCCCAATAAGGGCCTTTAAAGGGGTACTCCGGCCCTAAGACATCTTATCGCGCCGCTGGGGACCCCCGCAATCTTGCATTCGGCAGCCACCTCTTTGAGCTGCACGCCGCACTGCCAGCTCACAAACTGCCGGGTGCCGACCACGGGGCCGGAGTATCGTGACGTCACGGCCCCGCTATGCAAGTCTATGGGAGGGGGCGTGACGGCCGTCACGCCCCCTCCCATAGACTTGCATGGCGGGGCGTGACGTCACACAGGGGCGGAGTCGTGACATCACGATACTCCCGCCCCGTGGCCGGCACCCTGCAGTTTGTGAGCTGGCAGTGCGGCGTGCAGCTCAAAGAGGTGGCTGCCGAATGCAAAATTGTGGGGGTCCCCAGCGGCGGGACCCCCGCGGCCAGACATCTTATCCCCTATCCTTTGGATGGGGGATAAGATGTCCAAGGGCCGGAGTACCCTTTTAAGCATCCACACATTACAGGCTCTAGAGGGGCTTTACTGGGATGTTACTAAGATAAAAAAAATTCATGGCCTATCCTTAGACTCTAAGCACCCTCATTGATGAGCTGTTCAAAGGGTCCAGTCATAGACCTCTGCAGGAAGCTGGTAGCCTCGGCTGTACTATTGAAAGACAAAAGGAGAAAGAGAGCCCGAAGCGCGATCCTAGTGCAAAGAAGTATAAATGCGATTAATCTATGTCAGCATATCACCTATTTAAGAAGCGAAAGTGGTATCTAGTATAAAGATGCTAGTATGTATAAAGGTCTATTGGTATATGTGATGTCCCAGTATGGGATATAGTCCCTTACAGTACTTAGGCCCTGTCAGGTTTAGTCCCTCTGTGTTCTAGGGGCTCTCCTGTAGCGTCTTCCCCATAGTGTTATATGTATTATGTATAAAGGAACTTTGAGGACCTTGGAGTCACATGTTCAGTTCACATTTTTGTTACCCAGAGAGCTAACCAAGTGACCTGCCGCTTGACCTATGGGCTCCTTGCAAAGTCCCCCTTTATTAGGAGGGGGAGGTACTACAATCTCTCTCTTAGATCCTGAGGTCAAGTTCAGTCCAGACATCTCAGAGCCAGTGTCCAGCATACCTGGAGGTGTGATGACTTGACTTACTTACCATGTCAGTAAGTCAAGTCATCTCTGTCTGCTGTCACTAACCTCAGTCAAGTCAAGTCTATTATAGTCAGTGTGGCTGTCCTAAAATCTGCCAAGTCACTGCAAGTCCCAGCAAGCTGCAAGGTCCCCTCCATGTTACTGGTCACCTCTCTGGGATCCTGGCCTAGCTGTATAGACTATACCATCTGTCTACCTCAGTAAAGTTACCGTGAACCCTGACCTGTCCTTGGACTCTTATTTGCCCTGCCAAACTAGGACTAGCTGTGCTACATTCGGATGGTTATCGGGAAAACCACGCCCTGGTGTCACGAACATTTAGAGGTTAATACCATTTGCCCCTGGGCTACAACATCTGCCCCATACACCTCATCACATTTTATATATATATATATATATATATATATATATATGTCAGGATTCGGCAGACTGGTGGTGGATCCTCTTTGTCAGTGAGGGATAGGCGTGGACCGTACCGGAGGACCGGTTCTAAGTTGCTACTGGTTTTCACCAGAGCCCGCCGAGCAGGATGGTGTTGCTGCGGCGGTAGCAACCAGGTCGTGTCCACCGGTAGTGGCTCAACCTCACTGAATGCTGAGACTGGCGTGGTACAGGAGGACTAGACAGAGGCGAGGTCAGACATAGCAGAAGGTCAGGGCAGGCGGCAATGGTTCGTAATCAAGGGCAAGGGCAGAAGGTCTGGAAACACTGGTAATGGCACTCACAAAACGCTTTCACTAGGCACTAAGGCAACAAGATCCGGCAAGGACAGGAAGGGGAAGTGGGTTTTTATACACAAGGAGCAGGGAAGCTAATTGAGACTGATTGGGCCAGGCACCAATTAGTGGTGCACTGGCCCTTTAAATCTCAGAGAGCCGGCGCACGCGCGCCCTAGACAGCCGGGGAACGGGACAGGTGAGTAGATTGGGATGCGGATCGCATCCCCGCCGGCAGTGATAGTGCAGCGCTCCCGGTCAGCGGGTCTGACCGGGGTGCTGCAGAGAGGAGAACGCTGCGAGCGCTTCGGGGAGGAGCAGTGACACGGAGCGCTCGGCGTAACAATATATATACAATATATACCAAAAAAGGACAAACAACCACTATAACGACCATGAAGTAAAATATAATTTTCTTTATTCATCAGAAAATGACATACAGTTCAAATAAAAAATACAGCAGAGGGTATAGAAAAAGAGATGGGTACTGGGGAAGGGCAATGAAATTCATGGGGTTAATCAAACGTATGCCCCAAATGGCATGCATAAAACAATGGAGTATATACATAAGAATCCCAAGTGGTAAAAATATGCAATAGTGTTTGGGCACATGAACGGACCTATGTTATCAGACCATGAAGAAATAAACTGTCACTGTAAATGCCAGACATGAGCCCAAAGTACCACCATAAATACGGTCATAGAAAGAATACAGGGGCCACTGCACACAGAAAAGAGCTGCAGGTGCAGAAAGAAAGTACCTGAAGGTCAGAAGACCAAACATTAGGAATTACATGCAGAGTATTCGCAGGAGTCAGCGTCTACCCAACCCCAGTTACTCACCACACCTCCGACGCGTTTCGCAGGTATTTACACAGTGACACATGGTTTCTTTTTTCATGGTCTGATAATATAGATCCGTTCATGTGCCCAATCACTATTGCATATGTTTCTCACTTGGGATTTGTATCTATAGTGTCCCCAAGTGAAGCTCCCGGCACCGGACTGTGACTGGCCGCTTGTGTCCGGAAATTAGGACAGTGTTAAAGCAGGGATAGCGGTGACACGCTGTAATTGGGTTCATCGATGTGTATACTGGTGTAGTTGTATCACATATTGAAGGTATACCGCTGGATCCTGGGCTAGGCATTATTGAGGGTAGACAGGTGGTAACGTCTATATAGTTTAGCCAGAGCCCAAGGAGGTGACCAGTGACTCAGAGACCTTAAAGGGGTACTCCGGTGGAAAACTTTTTTTTTTTAAATCAACTGGTGCCAGAAAGTTAAACAGATTTGTAAATTACTTCTATTAAAAAATCTTAATCTTTTCAGTACTTTTTAGCAGCTGTATGCTACAGAGGAAATTCTTTACTTTCTGAATTTCTTTTTTGTGTTGTCCACAGTGCTCTCTGCTGACACCTCTATCCGTGTAAGGAACTGTCCAGAGTAGCATAGGTTTGCTATGGGGATTTTCTCCTGCTCTGGACAGTTCCTGATATGGGCAGCAGGTGTCAGCAGAGAGCACTGTGGACAACACAAAAAAGAAATTCAAAAAGTACCCCTTTAAGGGCTTGCTGGGACTTGTAGTAGGACTGGACAATTGAATGCGACCACGCTGACTTGACAGATGACAGGGACTGACTTGACTCATAAAGCTCTGACTTTATCTTACTTGACTTGATGGTGGCTGCAGGACTGGACTTTGAGGTCTCCAACACTCTGGACACACACACTAGGCGACTGCACTGGACCTCAGCAAAAGAGAGAGAAGCTCCACCCAGGGCTTATATGGGGGAGACTAGCAGGGAGCCCATAGGTCACTCTTGGGGGTCACCTGGTCACTGGTACCTCCTGAGTAACAATCACATGACATAACTCTTAAAGATACAACACATTTTATAATACAATCCACTGCAGAACATATGTACAGGGGGGAAACAGGTGCAAGGGGCCCTGGGGGCACTGAAGGAGGCTGCCTGACAGGACAGCAAGGGTACGGGGTAACATCTACCGTACTGGGCCACCACATATTTATTAAAAGCTTGAATACGGCAACTCAGTCCTTTGGACATTTCTGCATATTTTTTTACTAATAATTGATGGGAGGTTTCCATTGTACATGCGTGTGGCTTTACTTATCTTTACACGTAGATACTGGCTTTGTTGATTCTAGCAACTGATCACATTTTTGTCTTTGTTGTCTATAGCAACTACTCCCAGAACTGTCTTTGTTGTCTATAGCAACTACTCCCAGAACTGTCTTTGTTGTCTATAGCAACTACTCCCAGAACTGTCTTTGTTGTCTATAGCAACTACTCCCAGAACTGTCTTTGTTGTCTATAAGGATGAAGCAAAAATGAGGAAAATCCGGCTCCCAGGACTGGATAAAAAATAGGCTTTAATGAATCATATTAAAATCCAAAAATAGAAAAGGGGGATGAAGTAAAAGCACAAACGAAACGCACCAACGCGTTTCGACTTGTTAACAAGTCTTAATCATGGTCAATGCTACAGACAACAGATATACCTTATATACTATTCAGAAAGGTGACGTCACCCTCTAAAATCAGGTGAGCACCTGGCAAGAGGGAAAACAAGACATGGATATGACTGCACAAATGGTATAACCTGGAGAAACATAGTACACAGCAAAGGTATGTATACTTAGTGACCTCTAATATATGTAACTCAGGTCGTGTCTGAAATTAAGTCCATGTGGGAAGCGAGTATCCAAAACTAAAATCCAATACGCTTCCCGTCTGAACACAGCCCTACTCCAGTCACCCCCCCGTGATGGTGGGCGTACCCTCTCTAAGCCTGTCACAGTAATTTGTGGAATAGTACCTGTATGTTTATCAATGATGTGTTTAGTGAAACCTGACATGGATCTGTTAGTAATCTTGTTATTGTCTGGTATATGGAGATGTTCTTGAATTCTAACCTTAAGTTTCGTGTATTTACATATACCTCTCAGCCACAAAATAAGCATACAACATATTATTGTCCGTATTCAATTTTGAAAGATGTCTACACAAACGAATGATACAGATATACCTATACCTGAATCTAATGTTCCGCAATTAATGGATTTTTCTACACTCAATAATGTTTCGCATAAAGCCAGAGTGGCTAGTGTTTTTTCTGGTGATGAAAACGCATCATGTGTCTTTGACCTTAAGAAACTTATGTGGGATCTCGAGGCCTTAAAATCACAACAATTAAAAGTGTGGTGGGATGCAACTACGTTGACACAATATTTAGAGAAACATATGATTCCCAGAGGTCTTCGCATACGTAAAAAATCTACCGTGATATATGATGAAGATTTCTCCATGAGATGGAATGAAGCACTCACCAGGTGTTCTTTGGAGCTAATGAAGCTCATAGTGGAGAAAGAGGAGCTTAAATTAGCAGATCTAGAGTCCAGCATCAATAAAATCATGGTATCTATAGAACCCTATAAGAACTCTGCTGACCTAGAATTGCTGCAAAATAGTATGAATGAACATATTAAAAAGCTCGAGGACACGGTAACCAGCATTAAGAAATCTAAGTTTAACCGTGATCTAAAGGATTATTCCACTAATGCGGTTTATGATTGGCACACTAAGAGATCTCGCAGACCCAGATCTATATTAAAAAACTCTCACACCCAGAATATACCCCAGCCAAGAAGAAATGTCAGCTTTAGCTCGTCTGAAAACGATATAACTGACTATGGAACTGAAAGTGAGGGAGAAACTCGTGATTACATTGACGGGCCTACAGGATCAAATCGCAGTGTTTCACAACAACAAATACCGGCAAAAAACGGAAAAACGCAGGTGCTGCCACAATCTGCAAAAACGCATTATGTGAACAGGGACAACCCTCAAAACACAAGAGGAGACGCAGGAGGCACAGATCGGGCCGAAAACACAAGAACCATTTACAAAAGAACGCACAAATATCAACAGAAGTACAAACAGTGAGCTTTTCTGTCATTAATCTATCGGCACAGGTTTTGACCCAGGCCCAAATTGAGGTTCTTGAGAAAGGGTTAACTTTTGTGCCGTCCTGCAATTTCGATTTATATAATACCCTATTGGATGTCAATAAATTTGTACGACTACTTACCGTTAAAAGACATTTTTTTGAAGTATGTGAAACTGATAATTTTTTGGATAGTATGGATCCTATTAATATTCTGGGACATAATAGCCTACCACTCCACAGTGACTTCACAGAACAAATGAATACACAAACCCTTGTGGATTTACAATATGAAACTACTGAGCATATTGATGTCGTGGAAAATACATTTAAAACATTTACAGCAAAAAATCCAAATTTTTACCCAATTCAATCCAGATCGGAAGGTATGGATATTTTTCAAACTAGGGTCGAAGAGGACTTGAAAAAATTATACCACCAAACTACATCCATACCTCATCATAATTTAACTTTTTCTCAACGACAGGCTTTGCGTGATCTATCTAATAATAAAACACTGATCATCCGTCAATCAGATAAAGGAGGTTCAGTGGCTGTAATGGATGCGTTACTTTACAAAAAATTGATACTAGAAATGTTGAATGATACACAAACCTATCGACTCCTCACCAGTGATCCAACCAATATTGTAAAGAATAAATTATCTCATCTTCTCGAAGAAGGCGTTACACTATCCATCATAACGAAAAGACAAGAAGAATATCTTCTACCAGGTTTCTCGAAATGCCCAGTATTCCATGCTCTTCCGAAACTACATAAAGATAAATTCCCCCCTCCTTTGAGGCCCATAGTAGCGGGCATAGACTCATTGCTTGAAAGGTTAAGTGCATGGTTGGATGGCCTCCTGCAACCGCTAGTATCTCGAACCACAGGATTCATCAGAGACACTAAAACATTGTTGCAAGCTATGAAGATGCGCAAATGGAACAATGGGGACAGTTGGATGTCATGTGACATAACTGCTCTTTACACATGTATTCCGCATGATAAAGCAATAATAGCTATTTCATACCATCTGAAGAAATACAGCACATACAGCATAGTGTTGCAGCAATATATATTAGATGTCCTAAATTTTTTATTACATCACAATTTTTTCTGTTTTGATTCCATATATTATCTACAAGTAACCGGTTGCCCTATGGGCTCGAAATTTTCCCCCTCCCTAGCCAATTTGTATATGGCATATTGGGAGGAGGTCGTCCTTCTCTCCCCTGCCAACCCATTCTCCCCTCTTGTGGGTTGGTATGGGAGATACATTGACGACCTCCTCCTGATTTGGAGAGGTACTCAGTCACAAGGAGTTGACTTTTCTAATTTTCTCAATGATAATGATTTATCCCTTACCTTCACTTGCAACATTTCTTCTGACCAGATTGATTTTTTGGATATTACTCTAACAGGAGATCATGATTCTCAGAGTATACATACTAAGATGTTCCGTAAATCATGTGCTGGTAATAGTCTCCTCCATTCATCTAGTTGCCACCCAGAACATGTCACTCGTAATCTGCCCATAGGAGAATTTGTCAGGGCTAGACGCGCCTCATCGGATCACCTTACTTATACTAACACCTGTTTTGACATTAAAAAACGTCTTCGAGTCAGAGGTTATAAACCACAAATTATTAACAGGGCTGAAAATATAGTGAATTCTAAACCTGCTGACCATTATTTACAGGACAAACAGAATGTTACGTCCAATACACAGGTTTTACCCACATTTACCACACCATTTTCTGAACAATTTCACCAGATTAAGCAAATAATTTACAAGCATTTACCAGTTCTCCACTACGACAAAATTATGTCTAATATTATTCGAGATGGCATCCGAGTAATACCCCGTAGGGCACGATCACTCCACAACATCTTGTCCCCTAGTGAATTTAGCTCCTCACCTAAACAGGACACTTGGCTGACTTGTAAAGGAAGCTATAAATGCAGCCATTCTAGGTGTTCTATATGTCAGTATATGACTAACCAAACTACATTTCATTCATGTACTACTGGGCAGACACATAATATAAAAAGTTTTATCAACTGCCAAACACACCTTGTAGTTTATAGTATCACCTGTATACCATGCAATCTACAATACGTGGGTTGCACGAGCAGAAAACTTAAGGTTAGAATTCAAGAACATCTCCATATACCAGACAATAACAAGATTACTAACAGATCCATGTCAGGTTTCACTAAACACATCATTGATAAACATACAGGTACTATTCCACAAATTACTGTGACAGGCTTAGAGAGGGTACGCCCACCATCACGGGGGGGTGACTGGAGTAGGGCTGTGTTCAGACGGGAAGCGTATTGGATTTTAGTTTTGGATACTCGCTTCCCACATGGACTTAATTTCAGACACGACCTGAGTTACATATATTAGAGGTCACTAAGTATACATACCTTTGCTGTGTACTATGTTTCTCCAGGTTATACCATTTGTGCAGTCATATCCATGTCTTGTTTTCCCTCTTGCCGGGTGCTCACCTGATTTTAGAGGGTGACGTCACCTTTCTGAATAGTATATAAGGTATATCTGTTGTCTGTAGCATTGACCATGATTAAGACTTGTTAACAAGTCGAAACGCGTTGGTGCGTTTCGTTTGTGCTTTTACTTCATCCCCCTTTTCTATTTTTGGATTTTAATATGATTCATTAAAGCCTATTTTTTATCCAGTCCTGGGAGCCGGATTTTCCTCATTTTTGCTTCATCCTTATACCTGGGAACACGGCCCTTGCTCATTCCTTGGCTTCCGCTGGAAGGTGTGCTGAGTTCATTGTGATCTGGGTCTGCATGCTGCTTATGGTGAGCTGAACCTTTACCTTACTTTTTTGGACTTTGTTGTCTATAGCAACTACTCCCAGAACTGTCTTTGTTGTCTATAGCAACTACTCCCAGAACTGTCTTTGTTGTCTATAGCAACTACTCCCAGAACTGTCTTTGTTGTCTATAGCAACTACTCCCAGAACTGTCTTTGTTGTCTATAGCAGTCATTTACAGCACTGCCATTCTTGTCCATAGCAACTATTCCCAGAACAATTTTTGTTCTCTGTAACAACCATTCACAGAGCTGATTTTATAGTGTGGTGGAACACCGGTGTATGGCGGGACCACGGATGTAGCGGTGTAGGTGGTGGGGCCAGATGGTATTAACCCCTGGGGCAAGATGTTGTTAGCCCCTAGTGATCGTGACGCCAGTGTGGTTTTAGGGTTCCGGAACACCACACGCCCAGATTCTCCGCTATCCCAGTTGCTTGTAGTGAAATGAAAGTCCACAACCAGTTATGGTCAAACGGAGGCTTTACTGAGTATAAGACAGATGGAATTATCTTCACAGCTAAGGCCAGATTTCCCAGAGAGATGGCCAGGACCCAGAAGGACCTCACAGCTTGCTGGACCAATATACTTGTAATTAACTTGACTTGAGTTTGGACTTGACTTGACTATATGTGGGATTTGACTAGTTTCAGTGACAGCAGACATAGACTTGAGACTTACAGGAATGACTGTAGCTTTTGGGGTCTTCCAGATGCTGATCACTTGCACTGAGATCTCTGGCATTTGCTGTCTCAGTAAAGACTGATGTTACGAGAGAGTGCATTGTAATGGCTGCCCCTTTTTATAGTGTGTGTGTGTGTGGGGGGGGGGTGGACTAAAGCCCAGTGGTCAAGCTGCGGGTCATAGGTTGAGCTGGTGCTCTCTGGGAGAACATCTGACAACAAATCATGTTACAGCGTGACATAACATGTGACAGACTTACACAGGTCCTTTAGACCTCCCACAGGTCCTTTGTACTACCTATACATAAAGATACTGTCTAGGCATTAAAGTGCAAAGTCCCCTGCAAGGTCTCCCCCAGGTTACTGTGGGTCTCAACCTGACATGGCCTAAGGGTAGTACAGGACCATGTCCTGTACTGGGACATTACAGTTGCCTGTAGTAACCTGTCACGACAGTGTTTTGACAGGACGTCAGTCTTCGTTGTCCGTAACACTTATTGCCAAAACTGTCTTTGTTATCCATAGCAACCAGTGACCACTCTGCCTTTAGTGTCCATAGCATCGGTTCACAGAATTGTCTTTGTTGCCCATAGCAGCCATTTACAGCAATGTCTTTGTTGATCATAGCAACCAATCGCAACACTGTCTTTGTTCTCCATACAAACCATTCACTGGTTTTTCCTTGTTGCCATAGCAGCCATTCACGGCAATATCTTTGTTGCTCATAGCAACTAATCACCACACTGTCTTTGTTGTCCATAGCACTTGTTACCAGTACTGTCTTTTTTCTCCATAGCAACCATTCACGGAACTGTCCTTGCTCTCCACAGCAACCTTTCACAGTACTGTCTGTGTGCATAGCAACCATTGACAGCACTCTACTGTCCATAGCAACCAATGTTTTACAAGGCCGTTCTATGGTCTACTCCTGGACAACTCCTTTAAGTTAGAATTTTTCCAGACTTAGAACCTGACACGTTTCAAGTTTTTTTTTTTATAAGGGACTATGTTAATTTAGACCTCCAGCATCCGTTAATGTACCAAGCTGTGACTCTCTTAGAAGACCTTTCCATTACTACAGAAGTTTCTGTAAATGTTCTGACGCGTCCAGACTCTGCCCGCTGGTTACAGGTGAATGTGACACGGCGTCCTCTTAGTAAGGGGCTTTATGGAAAAGCTTTTAATGCTTCGGAGGGCGGCAGAAATCAGCGTCCGTATTGTACGGGTTTTGTGACATTCCGTCACTTTAATGGAGCACAATGAGTAGATTGCTATATACGGCAATGTGTTAAACCCGGATCCTGATGTCTCACACTTTGCTAAATTTTTATTCGGGGTGTATTTCTCGTTCCTTTTTGGAAATAACAATTTTTTTCAGGTGAAGACATTAAAATCTCCAGTGTTAATGGAAAACATAGGGGTGTTACATGTCCTGTCAAATGCTGGCAGGGAGGAAACGAAAATATTTCCACGTAGCCCTTGAATAGGAAAGGAGCAATGTATGTAATTAAATCATCTTCGGGGACAGTATGCTGCTGAGTCGGTGTATCTAAGCCTGTCAGGTGTGATACTCTACTACTTCTCAGCTGGTTTATTTAAGCCACGTGTGATACTGTTGGGCCTGTGTATCTAAGCCAGCCTTTCTTGCATACTAATGCATTGCTACGTTGGTCTATCCAAGCCACAGGTGATACCAGTGGGTCTGTGTATCTAAGCCAGCCTTTCATGCATACTACTGCATTGCTATGCTGGTTAATCTAAGCCAGTGTTTTTCAAAATGTGTGTCAGTTTTGCAACAGCTGGGGACACGCTGTTTGGAAAACACTGATCTAAGCTTTACAGTATATGATACGGTCTGTTGAGCCTGTGTATCCAATCCTATCATGCATGAAAATGTATGGCTATGATGGGTTATCTGAGCCACATGTGATACTGTGTGTATCTAAGCCTATCTTGCATGACACTCTATGGCTATATTGGTTTATCTAAGCCACGTGTGATACTGTTTGTGGCCCCTGTGTATCTAAGCCTATCAGGCACGTTACTACAGATCCGGATTCTATCGAAATGGTGACCATGTTAATTCTTTTGGCAGAATCTGCCCGGAAAGGGCCATTAGTCAATGGGACTTTGAATTGAAGGGGTTAACTTCAGCGGCAAATTCCGCACAAAATAACCCACAATTCCGCAAGGAAATTTCTTTCTGCATTTCCATAGTGTGCATTGACCCGTAGCAGCAAATGAGACTCTGGAAGGAAGGGAGATGTAGACAGTAGTGATGAGCGGCATAGGCCATATTCGAATTCGCGATAAATCGCGAATATATGGACGAATATTCGACCTATGTTTGTGAATTTCGCATATTCGTTCACTTTTTGTACTGTGGGGGGAAAAAAACGCCAAGTGCCATATTCGCGATAAAAAATCACTATTGGAATATTCGTGCTCAACACTAGTAGACAGTAAGACCATGTTCACACTTCGGAATGTCCGCACGGAAAATCTCCGTGTGGACATTCCGGGAACTGCGAGCGGACTGCGCGGGAATGCGCCGTCTCGTAGACAGCTATGCATTCCGTGCAGAATCCACAGAAGGAATGGGCGTGTTCATTTTTTTTATGGACATCTGCCGCAGAAATTACCGTATTTATCGGCGTATAACACGCACTTTTTAGGCAAAAATTTTAGCCTAAAGTCTATGTGCGTGTTATACGCCGATAAGCCGCTGCAGTTCAATGATTTAAAGCGGGCGCTTTAAATCAATGAACTGCAGCGGCTTTGCAGGTGCAGAGACAGCCAGCGCTGCCGGCTTCTCTGCCCCTGCCTGCCCTGGGGTCTAGAGCCCTGCTGCCGGCCCTTCTCTCCCCCTGGCTATCGGCGCCGCTGCCCGTTCTCTCCCCCTGACTATCGGTACTGGCAATGGGGAAGCGGCGCCGACAGACAGGGGGAGAGAAGGGGCAGCGGTACCCATTGCCGGCGCCGCTGCCCTGTTGCCTCCCCCATCCCCGATTGTATAATTACCTGTTGCCGGGGTCGGGTCCGCGCTGCTTCAGGCCTCCGGTGTGCGTCCCCTGCGTCGTTGCTATGCGCTGCACGGCGCGGCACATGACGTCAGTGCGCCGCGCCGTGCAGTGCATAGCAACGATGCAGGGGACGCACACCGGAGGCCTGAAGCAGCACGGACCCGTGCCCGGCAACAGGTAATTATGCAACCGGGGATGGGGGGAGGCAACGGGGCAGCGGCGCAGGCAATGGGTGCCGCTGCCCCTTCTCACCCCCTGTCTGTCGGCGACGCTTCTCTCCCCCTGGCTATCGGCGCCGGCAATGGGGCGCCGCACCGATAGGGAGAGAAGCGGCGGCAGCAGGGCTCTAGACCCCAGGAAAGGCAGGGGGAGAGAAGCCGGCAGCGACGGCCTCTCTCCCCCTGCCTTTCCTGGGGATGTATCGGGGTATACATGTGCACACACACGCACCCTCATTTTACCATGGATATTTGGGTAAAAAAACTTTTTTTTACCCAAATATCCTTGGTAAAATGAGGGTGCGTGTTATAGGCCGGTGCGTGGTATACCCCGATAAATACGGTACGTCGTGTGCACAGTGCAACAGAATCCCATTGAATACAACAGGATTCTGCTGCTGCGGAATTTCCGCGGAATTCTGGAATTCCAATGTGGAATTCCACATGGGAATTTCGAGGTGTGAACATGGCCAAATGTGGTAGCCACGGAGGTGCTAGGAATACCTGATTACTTTGTGACACCAGGGCACCGTTAACCTATACACGGTCCGAGGTTGGAGACAGCCTCTCCTGGGCCAGACTCGGGGAGTAAAGAAACACACCTATGTTGGGTTACAGATAACTGTTTTTTACTGAGCAGGGTGCAGATGGTATTACATGCCAACAGTATGGTGCAGAGTGGAGAAGATGCAGTTTAACCCTTTGGGAGCCCCATTGCCTTGCTGGGACTTATGGTGCTTTTCACCCAACAGCTTGATCCTTGCAGAATAACTAGACAGGATTTTGTCCTGGACCTTCCTTCAGAGCTTTTCCGAACACCTCACACCACACTTGTGCTATGCTCGACTGATCTGGGGTAACTCCTTCCCCACTACACTATATAGCTAGTAATTTAGGGGTTTCTATTGGAAGGCAGGGTCACATGGGCTTACACTGCTCTCCGGCTCTTAATGGTATAACACATTTATAAATAACACATATAACTTATGAAAAATATATTAACCATTCGATAAAGTGCATAATCAGAATAACAATAATAACCAGTCTTTTAATGGGCCCCTTTTGGAGGTCTGCCCAAAGCCACAGGACAGTCTTTGGTGCTGGGACACCACACTAATACTTTCACATGTGAGATCCTCTAAGTTGCATTACCAGATTTCGTTTAAAGGGGTATTCCACTGCTCAGCATTTGGAACAAACTGTTCCCGGGAGCTCGTGATGTCATAGCCCCGCCCCCTCAATGCAAGTCTATGGGAGGGGGTGTGACATTCGTCACGCCCCCTCCCATAGACTTGCATTGAGGGGGCGGGGCTATGACATCACAAGCTGCCGGCTCCAGCGTTCGAAACAGTTTGTTCCAAATGCTGAGCAGTGGAGTACCCCTTTAAAGGGGTACTCCGCCCCTGGCATCTTATCCCCTATCCAAAGGATAGGGGATAAGATCTTAGATCGCCGCGGTCCCGCTGCTGGGGACCCCGGGGATCGCCGCTGCGGCACCTCGCTATCATTACTGCACAGGGCGAGTTCGCTCTGTGCGTAATGACGGGCGATACAGGGGCCGGAGCAGCGTGATATCATGGCTCCGCCCCTCTTGACATCACGGTCTGTCCCCTTAATGCAAGTCTATGGCAGGGGGTGTGACGACTGCCACGCCCCCTCCCATAGACTTGTATTGACGGGGGCGGGCCGTGACGTCACGAGGGGCGAAGACGTGACATAACGATGCTCCGGCCCCTGTATTGCCCGTCATTACGTGCAGAGCGATCTCGCTCTGCGCAGTAATGATAGCGGGGTGCTGCAGCGGCAATCCCCGGGGTTCTCAGCAGCGGGACCGCGGCGATCTGACATCTTATCCCCTATCCTTTGGATAGGGGATAAGATGTCTAGGGGCGGAGTACCCCTTTAAGGACAGTGGTGGCGCTATTTCTTAGAGGGAAAAAAAAAAATACAGACCCTTCCAAAAATCTCATAGACCATCAAGGCTTGCACTCATCATATGGATCCTGTGCAACAAGTAGTTTACAATGTATATGAAGCAACAGGTACCAATCATGGCCGGCATCCCCAGGTAGCGAGGATATTACCACTGAAAGTGCATTAGAATTACGTCTGTCGGCTGGAATTAGACCTGGGAGTCTCGGCGAGGATACGGTTCTATTAAGACCACATGACAACCGGAGCGGGTTACAAATGTTTTCATTGTGTTCTACCAGGGCTGCCATGCCTGAGCGCATAACGTACTGATGTAAGGCAGACTGTGGTCATTCTGCATTAGAAGCTTCTTAGCAGGGATCTTCGAAAACACGTCTTAACTTACGACTCGAGTGGCTTCCACAACGTCTGCAGAATCAAATAAATGCTGAACAGGGAAAATATACATTTACATCTTACAAATGTTCCATAGAGGCAAGTACAGACTAAAGAACGGCACCAGTATTACCCACTGGATGAGGTTACCCCTCCCGGTATCACGGGGCCATACTGAGCCCATTTAGGACAAATAAAGTGTAAAGGTGTGAAATAGTGCAGGCATGGCGGCAGAAACCTGAGGATTGTGTGTAATAATGAGTAGTGTTGGGCGCGAATATTCGCAAAGCGAATATTTATCACAAATATCGCATATTCGCGAATTCGCGAATATTGAGAATATAGCGCTAAATATTCGCAATTATGAATATTCACATTTTTTTTTTCACAGTACATATCCCAGTGATCATCTCTCCCAGCTTCCAGCTTGTGGTGTAAATAAGGCTCCAATACTAGTTACTGTGTCAGACGGACGGGAGATCGAAAATTTGCATATGCGAATATTCGCATATGCGAATTTTCGCACATATTTATCCCTCCCTTCTTTTAGCTCTTTTATCAAGCGATATTGCGCATGCGCATGCAAATTTTATGGTGAATGCACATGCAAATTTTATGGCGGCACACACAGTAAAAAAAAAGGCTGCGAATATTGCAAATATGCGATTTTTGCGAATATATGACGAATATTCGTCCATATATTCGTGAAATATCGTGAATTCGAATATGGCCTATGCCGCTCATCACTAATAATGAGTGGTGTATCTAGAGTCGTATCGGCTCCATGGCTAAGGGGGATACCTCCCCTGTTATACTGCTCACATACAGCCCCAGGCTGTACAGTACCCCTCATAGTGTTCTAGGCTGTAATATTGTCACACACTGTGCACCCAAAAAAAAATAAAAAATCCTAACGATAGTACTACTTCTATTCTTAACCCTGTAAATGATGTGATATAGATAGTATTACCTTTCTGTCTCCCTCTAAATGATGTAGACACAAATAGTATGACCGTGTTTTCTCTTCCTGTGAATGCTATAGGTACAGATAGTACTATCTCCCTGCCTCTCCCTGTAAATTATTTTCTTCACAGATAGTACTTCCTCCCTGTCTGTCTATCACATTGATAAAGTAGTCGCCAATAATACTACCATGTAAATCAGGTGTCTCAAGCTCAAATTGTCCGGGGGCCACTGGAGGTAGCAGCTGGGTGAGGCTGGGCCGCATGCGCCCCTTACATATAATGCCCCATCATGGGTCCCTCATCAACCACCAGCAACACCCCCCAACAGCAGTAGTGCCCCCATCATCCACCAGCAACCCCCCCATTCCCCCTACCCCGTGTGGTAATAGCATGAGCTGACGGATGATGGGGGTGCTACTTCTGGGGGTTCCCCACATTAGGTGGGTAGCAGGTTCCCCACATTAGGTAGGCAACAGGTTCCCCACATTAGGTAGGCAGCAGCTTCCCCACATTAGGTAGGCAGCAGTTTCCCCACATTAGGAAGAAGCAGTTTCCCCACATTAGGTAGAAGCAGGTTCCCCACATTAGGTAGTAGCAGTTTCCCCACATTAGGTAGTAGCAGGTTCCCCACATTAGGTAGTAGCAGGTTCCCCACATTAGGTAGAAGCAGGTTCCCCACATTAGGTAGAAGCAGGTTCCCAACATTAGGTAGAAGCAGGTTCCCCACATTAGGTAGCATTGTCGTTCCCCCCCCCCTTGTATTGCCCCCTTACTTTTCCCTGTAAATTGATTGGTCACAGAAAGTAATGCTGCCCTGTCTCTCCATGTGAATGATGTAGGTCAGATAGTACTGCTGCCCTGTCTTTCCCTGTGAATGATGTAGGTCAGATATTACTGCTTCCCTGTCTCTCCCCGTGAATGATGTAGGTCAGATGGTACTGCTGCCCTGTCTCTCCCTGTAAATGATGTAGGTCAGATAGTACTGCTTCCCTGTCTCTCCTTGTACATGATGTAGGTCAGATAGTACTGCTGCCCTGTCTCTCCCTGTGAATGATGTAGGTCAGATAGTACTGCTGCCCTGTCTCTCCCTGTACATGATGTAGGTCAGATAGTACTGCTGTCTTGTCCATCTCTGTGAATGATGTAGGTCAGATAGTACTGCTGCCCTGCCTCTACCTGTAAATGATGTAGGTCAGATAGTACTGCTTCCCTGTCTCTCCCTGTACATGATGTAGGGCAGATAGTACTGCTGCCATGTCTCTCCCTGTGAATGATGTAGGTCAGATAGTACTGCTTCCCTGTCTCTCCTTGTACATGATGTAGGTCAGATAGTTCTGCTTCCCTGTCTCTCCATGTGAATGATGTAGGTCAGATAGTACTGCTTCCCTCTCTCTCCCTGTGAATGATGTAGGTCAGATAGTACTGCTGCCTTGTCTCTCCCTGTGAATGATGTAGGTCAGATAGTACTATCTGACCTACATCATTCACAGGGAGAGACAGGGCAGCAGTACTATCTGACCTACATCATTCACAGGGAGAGACAGGGCAGCAGTACTATCTGACCTACATCATGTACAAGGAGAGACAGGGAAGCAGTACTATCTGACCTACATCATTCACAGGGAGAGACATGGCAGCAGTACTATCTGACCTACATCATGTACAGGGAGAGACAGGGAAGCAGTACTATCTGACCTACATCATTCACATGGAGAGACAAGGCAGCAGTACTATCTGACCTACATCATTCACAGGGAGAGAGAGGGAAGCAGTACTATCTGACCTACATCATGTACAGGGAGAGACAGGGTAGCAGTACTATCTGACCTACATCATGTAGAGAGAGACAGGGCAGCAGTACTATCTGATCTACATCATTCACATGGAGAGACAGGGAAGCAGAACTATCTGACCTACATCATGTACAAGGAGAGACAGGGAAGCAGTACTATCTGACCTACATCATTCACAGGGAGAGACATGGCAGCAGAACTATCTGACCTACATCATGTACAGGGAGAGACAGGGAAGCAGTACTGCTGCCTTGTCTCTCCCTGTACATGATGTAGGTCAGATAGTACTGCTGCCCTGTCTCTCCCTGTACATGATGTAGGTCAGATAGTACTTCTGCCCTGTCTCTCCCTGTGAATCATGTAGTCATAGAAAATACTGCCTCCCTGTAAGTGATGTTGGTACAGATAGTGCTGTCTTCCTATAAAATACAAGTATATTTGGTGGGGGTCCAACTTTTGGGATCGCCACAGATCACTAGAGATCTTTGGACCCTTTGAATTCAGCACAGTCATTTTATGTAGGAGATGTACACTTTACCTCCCTACTTTTGAGGTTGACACAGCCCGCATCTTTGACTAATATCATTTAATATCATTAAGTTTAGTTTTTAGAGGAGATCATGATTTGAACATTTTTGAGACCTAAACAAAGCCTAAAGCCTGTTCCCTAATGTTTTGCAGTCATCGGTGATGTCTGTCTGCTTTGCACGGTTTCATCCAAATTTGGTGATTGGCGGGACATACTCTGGACAGATAGTACTGTGGGATAATCGCAGCCACAGGAGGACTCCAGTTCAGAGGACGCCACTTTCTGCTGCAGCACACACGGTGAGCTCTGTACATAAACCTTCTTTAGTTTTACATCTATGTATCTATCTAATATCTATCTATCTCATATCTATCTATCTCTTATCTATCTATCTATCTCATATTTATCTCTCATATCTATCTATCTCATATCTATCTCATATCTATCTATATATCTCATATCTATCTATCTCATATATATCTATCTCATATCTATCTCTCTCTATCTCATATCTATCTATCTATCTCATATCTATCTCTCTCTATCTCATATCTATCTATCTATCTCATATCTATCTATCTATCTATCTATCTATCTATCTATATATCTCATATCTATCTATCTCATATCTATCTATCTATCTCATATATATCTATCTATCTATCTCATATCTATCTATCTATCTCATATCTATCTATCTCATATCTATCTATCTATCTCATATCTATCTATCTATCTCATATCTATCTCATATCTATCTATCTTACTATCTAGAAATCCTAATAAGCAGCACATCCGCCCAGCAGAACAACGTATAAGGTGAACGCCATCATCGGGTTCCTGGTCAGGGAATCCAACTTAAATCCAATAGAAAAGATGGCAGCACATGTAGAGTTCCATAAGGTACAATGTTTATTGTGTCCTCACAACATAGGGTGCGACGTTTCGGAAACCCCTCGTCTCCTTTCTCAAGCATGCTTGAGAAAGGAGATGAGAGGTTTGGGGAACGTCGCACCCTATGTTGTGAGGACACAATAAACATTGTACCTTATGGAACTCTACATGTGCTGCCATCTTTTCTATTGTATCTGTCTATCTAGATTCTATCTATCTATTTAGCAAATGGATCTCTCCGCAGCCACAGGAATAGTGAAAAAGTGGTTTTGTTCCATTAAAAAAAACAAGCGTTTAAACAGCAAGCAGCGACGTTTCAACCCTCAACTAGTCATTATAATGATCAGGTGAGCTAGTTGAAACGTCGCTGCTTGCTGTTTAAACGCTTGTTTTTTTTAATGGAACAAAACCCCTTTTTCACTATTCCTGTGGCTGCGGAGAGATCCATTTGCTGACCAAGGCTCTAGAGACCGCTTTGCACCGTGCACTTTGGACATTCTTTGAATTGGTTGTGCTGCTTTTTTACATTATGGGAGGGAGATTTATCAAAACCTGTTCAGAGGAAAAGTTGCTGAGTTGCCCATAGCAACCAATCAGATCACTGCTTTCATTTTTCACAGGCCTTTTCAAAAATGAAAGAAGTGATCTGATTGGTTGCCAACCTCAACACAGGTTTTGATAAGTCTCCCCTTATATCTCTATCTATCTATCTATCTATCTACAGTCATGGCTGTAAATGTTGGCACGCCAGAAATGTTTCTAGAAAATGAAGTTTTTCTCACAGAAAAGGATTGCAGTAATACATATTTTGCTATACACACGTTTATTCCCTTTGTGTGTATTGGAACTAAATCAAAAAAAGGGAGGAAAAAAGCAAATTAGACATAATGTCACCAAACTCCAAAAAGGGGCTGGACAAAATTATTGGCACCTTAACTTAATATTTGGTTGCACACCCTTTGGAAAATATAACTGAAATCAGTGGCTTCCTATAACCATCAATAAGCTTCTTACACCTCTCAGCCGGAATGTTGGACCACTCTTCCTTTACAAACTGCTCCAGATCTCTTATTGACCTGGGATTTAGATCTGGACTCATTGCTGCCACTTCAGAACTCTTCAGCGCTTTGTTGCCATTAGTGTTGCTCGCGAATATTCGCAATGCGAATTTTATTCGCGAATTCGCGAATATTCGCGAATATAGCACTATATATTCGTAATTACGAATATTTGTTTTTTTGCTTTTTTTTTTAAATCACAGTACACATCACAGTGATCCCTCTCTGCTTCCAGAAGGCTCTAATACTACTGTGTGAGACTGGCGTGCAAATTTTCGCATATGCGAATTTTCGCTTATATTAATTTTTGTATATGTTAATTTTCGCATATGCGAATTTTCACATATGCGAAAATAAAACGCAAATATTACGAATATGCGAATTTTGCGAATATGTGACGATTATTCGTCCATATATTCGCGAATTCGAATATGGCCTATGCCGCTCAACACTAGTTGCCATCCATTTCTGGGGTCTTTTTGATGTATGTTTGGGGTCATTGTCCTGCTGGAAGACCCAAGATCTCGACGCAAAATAATTTTGTCCAGCCCATTTTTGGAGTTTGGTGACATTATGTCCTATTTGCTTTTTTTCGTCCCTTTTTTGGTTTAGTTTCAATACACACAAAGGGAATAAACATGTGTATAGCAAAACATGTGTTACTGCAATCCTTTTCCGTGAGAAATACTTTTAGGGGTGCCAAAATATGGGGTAGACTCACTTATGAGAGACACTATATAGCAATTGCCATGTTTTTTTTTTTCTAGATACACTAACCTGGCGTTCTAAATAATTCATCTTCTCAGGTTATATTCATCTTCATCTTCTCTATGGTTATATTAAACAGCACTATCCCTTTAAGCCTGGATTACAAAGCTGTAAGGGTATATACATTTGCTGTCGCGTCCATATACCCTTTCTATCTCTCTCTCTATATTTCATCATTAGCAGAAGACACCAATTTTCGTAGATCTTTTTCAGCCTCCTTTTCTATACAATGCAGCCCATTGCCCTTGTCCAATTACTATTCAGACCCCTGTGTATGATAATGGCCATCACGGGGCTGCGCTTGTCTCTTCCAGCATCCTATCTACTGTGTGAACGTGGTGGGGACGCAGAACGCGCACAACCTTATTACTGTTTCCACAGATGGTAAATTGTGCTCCTGGAGTTTGGATATGCTTTCAGCTCCGCAGGTGGGTGTTTATTTTACTCCATGAGAACCACTCTGCCTAATGCATTAATGGACACGGCTGCGAGTGCTGAAACAAACCGAGAGAAGCGGAAAAGTTCAACTTTTATGCTAACAGGGAAAACTTGTGTTTGTGTTCGGCTTTGAAAAACAGTAATTACAGGAAAACACAAAAATAGCTGGAAAGTCTAGATTCAGACATTAGGATAAGAGGTGTAACTTAACGCTACGGGGCCCCAGTGCAAAATGTCTTTTAGGGCCCCCACCTGCCGTGTGCAATTTATAAGACAAGAGTTTTCTTTTGTGACAGAAGGGTGTATGTAAAGATAGGACGGGGCCCAAACCCTCTGTCCTGACCTATGATGGCAGGCCAGTACCATTGCATGTGCTCTGGACTGACTTTGGGCCCACAGTTTTGTTATTTGGCAGAGGGGTCTATATAGCCCCTAGGGCATCCGGGCCCAGATATGACTGCTACCTCTGCACCCTGACTAGGACTCCGAAGGTCATCTCAGGTGTATGTAAAGATGGGACAGGGCCCAAACCCTCTGTCCTGACTTATAATGGGAAGCCAGGCCCAAACCCTCTGTCCTGACTTATAATGGGAAGCCAGGCCAAAACCTTCTGTCCTGACCTATAATGGCAAGCCAGGCCTAAACCCTCTGTCCTGACTTATAATGGGAAGCCAGGCCCAAACCCTCTGTCCTGACCTATAATGGCAAGCCAGGTCCAAACCCTTTGTCAAGACCTATAATGGCAAGCCAGGCCCAAAACCTCTGTCCTGACCTATAATGGCAAGCCAGGTCCAAACCCTTTGTCCTGACCTATAATGGCAAGCCAGGCCCAAAACCTCTGTCCTGACCAATAATGGCAAGCCAGGCCCAAACCCTCTGTCCTGACCTATAATGGCAAGCCAGGTTCAAACCCTTTGTCCTGACCTATAATGGCAAGCCAGGCCCAAACCCTCTGTCCTGACCTATAATGGCAAGCCAGGCCCAAACCCTCTGCCCTGACCTATAATGGCAAGCCAGGCCCAAACCCTCTGTCCTGACCTATAATGGCTGGCCAGTTTTATTGCATGTGTCCTAGACTGACTGGTATCGGACCAGGTTTGCCCAGCCTGTTCTGACCAATGTCTGTTTCATGGCATGTCACCTTTTACTATTACCAGATGGTGACTGCGGGCACCCTATTCTCAAGCCCACCTGGTTGTATGGTTGCACTCAAAAATGTGATTATAAAATGACTTGCAGATTTTCCAGCTCTTTAAGAATTACTTTATCCTCTTGATATGTTCTATTGTGGCGTCCCGGTACCGTATCCTATCCGGTACCTGCGTATGTGGGTCCCCTTAGCCAGAGTCCCTAGGATATCGGGATCCCCATTGTCTAGTTCACCCCTGGTCACCTCTCATCCAAATAGTTATTGAGCTAATGGTTTATTTAGGATGCATGTAAATAGGATTGTATAAATGTCTATAAATAGTTAATCACCTGTATACAGCGTAGCGTAGCGGGACCTGCGGGTCACGTGGTCAGGAAAACTCTATGGTTTTTGCTTTAGGACCTTTGAAGGTCCCTATGACGTATTCTACCCATCACTCCTTGTAACGGTGAGTGACAGTTACTGGGACCAATCCAAAACAGCCCTGCCCCTACCCATATAAGGGAGCATCGGCCATTGCTTTTTCTCTTTTGCTCCTGTGCTCCTGACTAGGAAGGACCTGTACAGCTATCTCCCGCAGTGAGTTAGGCCCGAGCCTTGCGGCAACGGCTGATCGAGTCTAAATTGAGAGTGTATCAATCCCTAAGCACTCTGCATGATCACCGGACCTTATCTAACCCCTAAATCCGGAGGGATCTGCAAATATTACCCTAAATTCAGAGACTGTATCTAAAAGTCAAGGTCTGCAACAACTGTCAGTCATTGCACTATATAGAGACTGTATTCCTGAGACTGTTATTGTGCACTGGATGCACCGCAAGCCTTTCAGTAAAGTTTGTTCAAGTTCAAGTACCTTGTGGACCTTCAGTCATTTTGTATATGCACCTATCGTTACTGGGAAGGGCGGCGATAGGCCGGAGAATTACCTCAGCATACTAGCCCTCAGCCTGGCGTCACGAACTATAGGGTTACCATTAACCCCTCATTTACCGAAACAACACCCCAGCTACCATACATCCCCCAAGGGCTACCACGCTATCATTGACACTTGTACAATTTTACATTTTGGAATCAGGATTCCTTTTGATGGATACTAGATTATGGGGCATCCTGGCTATTGGCAACCAGATGTAAAGGGCTGCTTCCAGCTCAAGAAAATATCCCCTATTCACAGGATAGGGGATTACAAGCTGATCGGTGGGGGTCCCAGCAGAACAGGTGAAATCTCCTGTGAAATAATTGACGCACACTGCGCATGCACGGCCAGTGCTCAGCAATGTTTGGAAGCCCCATAGGCAATAAATGGAACAAATATGTCCATAAGGAGACGTGGTAGTGGTCTGTGACAGCCACCACGCCCCCTCCCATAGGCTTGCATTGAGGGGGGCGGAATATGACATCACGATACTCCGGCCCAGTGATCGGGATTCATCAGACCCGGAGACTGATGATAGCGGGGTGCTGCATGAAAGATTGTGGGGGTCCCCAGTGGCTAGACCCCCGCGATCAGGCATCTTATCCCCTATCCTTTGGATAGGGCCGGAGTACCCCTTTAAGGGTACTCCACTGAAAAAAAAAAAAAAATTTAAATCAACTCATGACAGAAATGTAAACAGATTTGTAAATTACTTCTATTAAAAAATCTTAATCCTTCCAGTATTTATCAGCTGCTGTATGCTCCAGAGGAAGTTCTGTTCTTTTTGAATTTCCTTTCTGTCTGACCACAGTGCTCTCCGCTGACACCTCTGTCTATATCAGGAACTGTCCAGAGCAGGATAGGTTTTCTATGGGGATTTGCTTGTACTCTGGACAGTTCCTAAAATTGACAGAGGTGTCAGCAGAGAGCACTGTGGTCAGACAGAAAGGAAATTCAAAAAGAAAAGAACTTCCTGTGGAGCATGCAGAAGCTAATAAGTACTGGAAGGATTAAAGGGGTACTTTTTTTATCAACTGGTGCCAGATAGTTAAACAGATTTGTAAATGACTTCTATTAAAAAATCGTAATCCTTCCAGTACTTATTAGCTGCTGAATACTACAGAGGAAATTATTTTCTTTTTGGACCACAGTGCTCTCTGCGGAATCATGAGCACAGTGCTCTCTGCTGACATCTCTGTCCATTTTAAGAACTGTCCAGAGTAGGAGAAAATCCCCATAGAAAACATATTCTGTTTTGGACAGTTCCTAAAATGGACAGAGATGTCAGCAGAGAGCACTGTGGTCATGATGTTAGCAGAGAGCTCTGTGTTTCAAAAAGAAAATAATTTCCTATGTAATATTCAGCAGCTAATAAGTACAGGAAGGATTAAGATTTTTTTAATAGAAGTCATTTACAAATCTGTTTAACTTTCTGGCACCAGTTGATTTAAAAAAAATAAAATAAATAAATGTTTTCCAGCAGAGTACCCCTTCAAGTGAAATGATTGTTGTTTAGTTGTTGTTTTTGTCATTTATATAGTTTCTTTATAAAACTATATATCTGTATCTTTTTTTTTTTTTTATTATAGGAAAGTATGGAACTTGTCTACAATAAATCCAAGTCAGTAGCAGTGACTGGGATGGCGTTCCCTGCTGGAGATGTTAACAATTTTGTAGTAGGGAGCGAGGAGGGGACGGTTTACACGGCATGCCGCCATGGAAGGTAGTCCTATGTATTGCCTTATGTTATGTTCACCATGCATATATACAGTGGTCCCTCAACATACGATGGTAATCCGTTCCAAATGGACCATCGTTTGTTGAAACCATCGTATGTTGAGGGATCCGTGCAATGTAAAGTATAGGACAGTGGTCTACAACTTGCGGACCTCCAGATGTTGCAAAACTACAACACCCAGCATGCCCGGACAGCCAACGGCTGTCCGGGCATGCTGGGAGTTGTAGTTTTGCAACATCTGGAGGTCCGCAGGTTGAAGACCACTGGTATTGGATGTTATACTCACGTGTCCCCGACGCTCCGGACCGTCACCGCTGCCCTGGATGTCGCCTTCCATCGCTGTCGCCGCGTCCCGGGGGTGTCCCCAACGCTCCGGCAAGGCCTCTGCTTCCCCGGCATCCTCGCTCTCCGTCACCGCCATCACGTCGCTACGCACGCCGCTCCTATTGGATGACGGGACGGCGTGCGCAGCGACGTGATGACGACGATGGAGAGCGCCGACGATGCAGGGGATCCCGAAGAGGACGCGCCGGAGCCCCGAGGACAGGTAAGTGATCGCCAGCGGACCACACGGGGCACCGTAAACGGCTATCCGGGGGGAGCTGAAGCAGTCTGCGCTGCCGGATAGCCGTTTATGCGATGGCCCCGACATACAAAAGCATCGTATGTTGAAATGATCGTATGTCGGGGCCATTGTAGGTCAGGGGGTCACTGTATATTTCGAAACTAGATCACAACTAAATATGAAATATTTTTTTTAAGTCAAACCCTACAGGGGAACATAACTTTTACTCTGCTAGCTTTTAAAGACATCCAGAAGATACATCCAACGATTGGCGTGATGATCGGGCCCCGTAGGAAAAATTTTTGTTGTTCACCATAAACAAGTCAAACATAAAAGGGTTGACCATCACAGGCAACTAATTCATGCAGCTCCCATTTTGCAGGACAGCTACAAACTTATTTTCTGAAGCTGGTTTTGCTACCTATTGACTTTAAAGGGGTACTCCCCTGGAAAATATTTTTCTTTAAATCAACTGATGACAAAAAGTTTAACAGATTTGTAAATTACTTCTATTAAAAAATCTTAATCCTTCCAGTACTTATAAACTTCTGTATGCTCCACAGGAAGTTCTTTTCTCTTTGAATTTCCTTTCTGTCTGACCACAGTGCTCTCTGCTGACCCCTCTGTCCATGGCAGGAACTGTCTAGAGCAGGAGAGGTTTGCTATGGGGATTTGCTCCTACTCTGGACAGTTCTTATAACAGACAGAGGTGTCAGCAGAGAGCACTGTGGTCAGACAGAAAGGAAATTCAAAAAGAAAAGAACTTCCTGTGGAGCATCAAGAAGTGTATAATTACTAGAAGGATTAAGATTTTTTAATAGAAGTAATTTACAAATCTGTTTAACTTTCTGGAGCCAGTTGATTTAAAAAAAAAAAAAATGTTTTCCAGCAGAGTACCCCTTTATTGAGTAGGAAAATATGCAGCAGGAAATTACGACACGTACAACCCTACCCTAAAGTTGTTGTCAAGGAAGTAAGTGCCATAGTAGCAAATGATGTATCTGCGATAGGGTCTTGGAGAGAGGGGGGCCCCGTCCTGGTTTGTCCTGTTCCTGTTTTCTATTAGAAAATAACTTTGCAGAACTCCTCTCTTCAGGGAACTGCATTGACAGCAAATTAAAGGGGTACCCCGATGCTAAACATCTTTTCCCCTATACAAAGAGGTGCAGACACCCGGCATTCTGAACAGTACAGTGATCCCTCAACTTACAATGGCCTCAACAATATTTTCAACATACAATGGTCTTTTCTGGACCACTGTAACTTGAAACCAGACTCAACATACAATGTACATGTATGTACAGACAGTCCAGATCTGTGAAACGTGTCAATGGCTGGAAGAACCGACCAATCAGAATGGGCATTCACTGGTAAAACTTCTGTATTACTGAAGCGTATGCACTGACTGGTGTCTGGTAGCGCCCCCTACAGTACAGGGAGGTATTACATGTTCTATACTCTTTACCTGTATTACTGAAGTGCATGCACTGAATTCCTGTCCGGTAGCGCCCTCTACAGTACAGGGAGGTATTACACGTTCTGTACTACTCTTTACCTGTATTACTGAAGTGCATGCACTGACTGGTGTCTGGTAGCGCCCCTTACAGTACAGGGAGATATTACATGTTCTGTACTACTCTTTACCTGTATTACTGAAGTGCATGCACTGAATTCCTGTCTGGTAGTGCCCCATACAGTACAGGGAGCTATTACATATTCTGTACTACTCTTTACCTGTGCCAGGGATAGCTGCTCCAGGTGAGGGCGGCTCCATTTTACTTTTTTTTGGGACCCTGTGTGTTCTGTACAGGACCCTGAAGGCTCCTGTCCTCTACATAGACATTGATTACAGCTCCAGCAGATCTTTCTTACTTTAATATGTAAGGATTTGCTTTATCTGTGTTAGTTATCTACCAATTTTTGTTTAATCCTCACTTTTTCCTATTTTTGGATGATATTTTGTGGCTTCAGAACCAATTACCAGGTTTCCATAGAGTTCTGGTCTCAACATACAATGGTTTCAACATACAATGGTCGTCCTGGAACCAATTCATATTGTAACTTGAGGGACCACTGTATGTTCAGAACGCTGGGTTTGGGCGACTGTGGCCGTGATGTCACACCACGCCCCCTTGTGATGGCACACCACGCCCCCTCAATGCAAGTCTATGGGAGGGGGCGTGGCATCAGCCACGCCCCCTCCCATAGACTTGCATTGAGGGGGCATGGCATGGCATCACGAGGGGTGTAGCCGTGATATCACGACGTCCTCATCCAGCATTCGGAACAAAATGTTTCCAACACTGGGGCTGTGGAGAACCCCTTTAACTATTCAGTGTATCCCCCTAATTGATGGCTGTAGATGGTTCTGTGGGTAATAACTGAACTTTGTAATGTGTGTGCAGCAAAGCTGGCATCAGCGAGGTGTTTGAAGGGCACCAGGGCCCGATCACAGGACTGAACTGCCACAGCGCCGTGGGAGCCATTGACTTCTCCCATCTGTTCCTGACATCGTCCTTCGACTGGACAGTAAAGCTGTGGACAACAAAGGTGAGTGATCCCTCTCTCTTTCATATATTCCAAATATATTCACTTTTTTTTTTTTTCATGACAACCAAAGTTCTCAAACTCCCTGCTGGACACCAGCCAAGATATGTGTGAAAATAATAAAGTTGGGTTCGTATCCTATTTTTATTAAAGGTTCCTTTTTTTTTTTTTTAACCAGTCCCCATTAATACGGAACATGTGTCCGAGCAATAAATGTACAGGAGAGGTAATGAGAATAATGTACTACCGCAGATCACGTTTCATACATACCGCAACGTGATACCACTGGCGGAGCTTTACGTGAAGATGGCATCGAGTGATCTGAGGACTATTTTGTCCCGAATTTGCAATATTTAATTTTTTTTATATTTCTGAATGTGGAAACCCTAAACTTGTATGAAAGGTAACGTCCCTCTGCCCACGCAAGTGGCTTCCATTAAATCTGCTAGGTATTTTCCATTACAGCGTTTGGTACCTGGGAGCTTCAGCTTAAAAGATATGGGAATTCTTGACCTCCTGTGGAGGAATATTGGTTCGTTTTGTTGGAATGGAGCCTTGTGAATATATAAGCTTCGACTTCAGGGGTGTAAATAGAAATTATAGGGCCCCCATGGCTCGGTAAAGAATGTGCCCCCTTACGATTTGACAGTCAGGTAGTTGTGGTAGCAATAGTATAATAAAAAACTGAAGAGCGATTGTGGGATGGATAGTAATGTCCTATTGTAGACCTTCTGCAAAAATAAGGACCCATTGTGGAGCAGAAACCCAACTCTGGACTTCTTACCCTTATTAATAATAATTATATATATATATATATATATATATATATATATATATATATATATAATGTAATAAATCAGACACATGGTTCCTTTCTGAAATTTGTAATGTGCTCTATGGCAGCTGCAATAAATAGGAGTTAATAAACAGTTTACAGAAAGAGATGGACAAGCCAATTCCTCACAGACCAGGGAGTGGCTAGTGGGACCTGTATACAGGGCTATATCTGCGTGTACAGCATATATAAGTTTTACAGTTCTTCTTCATATAGGCCACTAGCACATACAACAAAGCTGCCGTCTGTCGTTAAAGTCCCTGCTTTCTTTTGATAATATGATGACTCTGCTGATTCTGTCCAAGTCTACACAGGCTGAAAAGTGAGTTGCAGAAAAAAAGAGCAACCACATTCTGTCTCAGCCTTCAAAGGGGTACTCCGCCCCTAGACATCTTATCCCTTATCCAAAGGTTCTGTCGCTAGAGACCTGCCGCTGGGGACCCCTGCGATCTCCCTGCTGCATCCGGCGTTCATTTAGAGCATCAGGTTCAGCACCGGAGGCTCGTGACGTCACGACCACGTCCCTTCAATACAAGTCTATGGGAGGGGACGTGACGACCGTCATGTCACAAGTGGGGCGTGACCATGATGTCACGAGCCTCCGCCCCGCATTGGCAGTCAACCGGCACAGAGCGAAGTTCGCTCCGTGCACCGGATGCCTGGGGTGCCACAGCCGAGATCACAGGGGTCCCCATCGGTGGGACCCCCGCGATCAGACATGTTATCCCCTATCCTTTGGATAGGGGATAAGATGTCTAGGGGCAGAGTACCCCTTTAAAGGCTGAGACAGAATTTAAGCTCAGTTACAGCTGAGGCCATGTTAACGCCACCTTTCAGCACTGCCTAGGGGAGCTCTGTCACAGGGTTTGTTTGGTGCCACAAAATGAAGTGGAACAGGTCCTTTTTACAACAGACACAGGTCCCATGGGATCCCATTGTTTTCAATGGGGTCTGTCTAGTATCCGTTTTTTGGGGGGAGTTGAACAAAGAAAAAAAAACGAATCTGCAGTATTTTTTTTCTCTTCTCAAGTCTTGTACTTTTAATGGACTGAGCTAACTGAGCTCCTCTGGGCGGAACTGAAGGGTGGTGTGAACCTGGCCTAAGTTGTACTCAGTCCATAGAGCCCTATAGCAAAATGAGATTGACCCCACTGCCTAATGACAAAAACACTGAAACAGTGGCATAAGAAGCAATAGTCAAAAAGAAGGCTAATAGCACTGTGTATCAGAGAATCCCGCTTAGCAGTGCAACGATATCAGAAAACCAATAACTTGTTGTTTCCTACTAAAAGGTACAAAGTTCTTGCCCATGAGTGGGCCCCTCAACCTCTGTGCCCCATACAGGTACTGCAGCTGTTGGACCCATGATTGTTTCTCACATTCTACTTTTCGCGAAAGATTTGGACGAATACCCTGATTGGTTGACTTGATTTGGAGGTGACTTTGGGGCCAATGTTTCTATTTTTTACAGGATGGTTTAGTAATAATCTATTAGACTTTGATAATACAGTATGTCCTTTGTGTGCTGTGAAGGTGAACATACACCTTTTTATTCTGAATTACTTGAGATTCTAGAAAATAATTTGGTGGCATTGATTCTCTGGGGAAATACTATGCTTGACAGAGGCACCGTATGGCAACATGTGGAGTATGGACCTATGGGGACTCTGTACAGGGTCTATGCACAGGGCCTCATAGTGACACATCAGATCTTTGCACTGACCATTGATATAGTTGATCATAGTAATTAGGTCATTGAGGTCATTCAATGCAAATCTTTTTTCCAAAGTAAACATTACTTCTTGGCCTTGGCAGCAGCCGCCGCCTAGCACTGGTAACTTATATTCCCAAGTCAAATTTAGTGTCAGTTGTACCCAATGGTTTTGTTAGGTGAAACCTTCAGAGAGGTGACAATGTGCTCTTACTGGTGTTTTTAAGAGCCCCTGAGGGTCTCCTCCATGGTTAAAAGCTATTTTTCATTGTCTTCATTTAACCCCTCAACGACGCCGAACGTAAATGTACATCCTGGGGAGCTGGTACTTAACGCAACAGGACATACATTTTCGTCCTATGCATAACCGCGAGCATCGGAGTGATGCTCGGGTCATGCAAGGCTGGTCCCAGCTGCTGATTGCAGTCAGGGACCCGCCGCCATTGTGCCGATGTCGGCCATTAACCCCTAAGATGCCGTGATCAATACAGATCACAGCATCTGCAGCATCGCGGTCACTTAAATGGATGATCGGTTCGCCCGCACCGCTGCCGGGGCAATCTGATCATCCAGAACGGCAGACGGAGGTCCCCTCACCTGCCTCCACGGGTCTTCTGCTCTGGTCTGCAATCGAGCAGACAAGAGCAGAAGATAGCAGATAACACTGATCAGTGCTATGTCCTGTGCATAGTACTGAACAGTATTAGCAATTGAATGATTGCTATAAATAGTCCCATATAGGGACTATTAAAGTGTAAAAATAAAAGTAAAAAAAAGGGGGGGGGGGGAATGTGAAAAACCCCCTCCCCAAATAAAAATGTAAATTGTCCCATTTTCCCTATTTCACCCCCAAAAAGTGTAAAAAATAAATATTTTATATACATATTTGGTATTGGTATTTGGTATTTATTAAAAAAAATAAAATGTTAATGATACCGTACAGTGAACGGCGTGAACATAAAAAAAAAGTCCAAAATAGCTGCTTTTTTATAACATTTTATTCTAAAACAAATTTATAAAAAATTTATGAAAAGTTTTATATAAGCAAATATGGTATCAATAAAAAGTACAGATCACGGCGCAAAAATTGAGCCCCATACTGCCGCTTATACGAAAAAATGAAAAAGTTATAGGTCTTCAAAATAGGGGGATTTTAAACGTACTAGTTTGGTTAAACAGTTTGCGATTTTATTTAAGCGCAACACTAAGAGAAAAGAATATTATCATGGGTATCATTTTAATTGTATTGACCAAAAGAATGAAGAACACACGTAATTGTTACCATAAATTGTATGGCGTGAAAACGAAACCTTCCAAAATTTGCTAAATTGCGGATTTCTTTTTAATTTCCCCACACAAATAGTATTTGGTTGCGCCATACATTTTATGGTAAAGTGAGTGATGGCATTACAACGGACAACTGGTCGTGCAAAAAACAAGCCCTCATACTAGTCTGTGGATGAAAATATAAGAGTTATGATTTTTTGAAGGCAAGGAGGAAAAAACGGTCTGAGTCCTTAAGGGGTTAAAGGGGCTGGACCAGAGCTGGGCTGTTTGACAAAGGTGCACACTCAGGCACTTCCTTTCTCTTCTTTCTCTGGCCAAGCATAGCACAGCACATACTCCTCTCTGCTATACCAATAGATAGTCCTGGTAAATGTGCACTGGACTGAAAACACTGCACTGTGCTGGGCTGATGATTTACACAGTACACTACTATAGATGGCATGTGGAGAGATAAGGGGTTATTGATGCACTGATTTTGCAAGGTGCTGTGCTGAAAGGTAAATCAGGGCTTCCCCCTCATCTCTCACCACCCATAAAGCTCAGGGTTGTTGTCTTGAGAGTAAATAATAGTGTACCTACTGCTGCATGTTCACAGTGCTGCAGTGTAACCCCTCCAATCCTTCCTTTAGCACAGTATTTCCCAATACTGCCTCCCAGCATGCCTAGCACAGCACAAACTCCTTTCTGATATACCAATAAATAGCACTGGTGAAAGTGCACTGGACCGAAGAGGCTTGCACTGTCCTGGGCAAAATATTTATACAGTACACTACCGTAGATGTGGAGAGAGAAGGGGTTACTCATGCACTGATTTTGCAAGGTCCTATGTGACAAGAAACAAAAGCAACAGCAACAAAGAAGGGGTTACACTGAGCACTGAACTGCTGTTGCTGAAAAGATAAGGCACTGCTTCCCAACCAGTGTGCCTTCAGCTGGTGCAAAACCACAATTCCCAGCATACTGGGAGTTGTAGTTTTGCAACAGCTGGAGGCACACCGGTTGGAAAACAGCTGGAGGAACTCCGGTCGGTTGGGAAACAAAAGCCTTGATTTACCTTTTAGCAGGTAGATCTACTTAGTTTACCAGTATACAGCCTTTCTCAGGCTCTCATCCATTTTGTCCTGCATATAGCCCCTGCTAAACCCTGCCCCAACTTACTATTTTCTGTCCTGATCTAGCTGTAACTAGAGACAGGCAGAGCCTAACAGGCAGTAAACAGCAGATCGCAGGGAAGTGAGACACCTAGTGGCCATGACTTTACAGCTATTTTTCCTGGAAAAGAAAAGTAGAGATGAGCGAATTGAAACTGATAAATCCAAATTTTGATTCGTAATGAATCCGAATATCGCCGCGATTCGATAAAACAAATCACTTCCTTAAACTCCATTTAGTGTGGTCCAGGCTCCTGGGCATCTAAAATGGTGGCTCCACGTGTGAGGACATGGGGAAAGGAACTCTGGGAAGGCGGATAGGCGGGATCACCCTTAATCACATGCAGCATGCAGCCTATCAGCAGCCAGCCAGCCCTGTGATGTCACAACCCTATATAATCGGCAGCCATTGTTGCAGCCAGGCATTTTGGCGTTTCATTGATTGATTAACTCGGTCATCCACTTCATCCCAAGTGACATCTGACACCCCCAGTCAACAGTCAGTGGGTTGTATAGCAATTACTTGTTTAAATTATATTAAATAATATTTAAAAATGTACAAGTCACATGCAGATTACAGGCATCGCTATTAGAATCACTGCCGCAGAGCATCTGGATGTGGCAGCAGGTGCGGGAGACCATATGGCATCACAATTGAAGAGATTAAAGAGATTTTTTTATTACATTTTTATAAAATTTTATTTTAATTTATTTAAGGTTTTTTCTAATCCTTTTTTGAGGGCCAATGATAGCAGCTGAGGTAATTCCAGCTCCAAGTAGTGGAAGTGTTAAGATTTTTAAGTAGAAGAAAATTACAAATCTGGAAAAAAAAAAGTTTGAAACCAAATGGTGGCAAATATTAATCTCATTGTTCCCCTTGTTAAACAACTTCACTCAGGTTTATGGAACGGACTGTTGCAGAAATTTCTACCACTTAAACTGCCCCCCTTTTAATTCCACCCTTGATGACCTTGTCACATATAATTCTACCTCTTTTTTTATAGCACTTTTATTATTTTATAGTGTTTTTTGAAGTTTGTATTTTTTGCACTTGCATGTTCTGTAATCAGGGCTGTAGCTCCCATGAGGCATGTGAGGCAGTTGCCTCAGGTGCGCTGTTGCAAGGGGGTGCAGCAGCCAGGGCTGCACTGGCCCTGGTCGCTGCATCTGCTTGCACAGGGAGTCCAGCACACATTACACTGAGGCATTGATTCCCAACCGAGGTGCCAGGACACTCTGGTGAGAAATATGGCGCTAACATTTTTTGATTTTCCTGCCCAGGCCTGCGCACCTGCGAGTCACGGCGTGCAGGACTGGCGGGAGGGAAGTCTGTGCGCACTCCCGGGACGGGTGATGCTGCAGCTCCAATCCTTGTATATCCTCCCTTTCCTGTGGAACAGCTCAGGACTCTGGATTCTCCCTGGTCTTTCAGCAGAATGATGTGGATGGAGGGAAGGAGCAGGGCCGGCGCTGACAGAGGCCTACTGAACTTCAGGTAGTGCACCCCCACCCTTCTTTCACTCCTCTACACCTCTCTGTCACCTCTCGTAACCTCTCTGTAACCCCTGGACAGCCCTCTGTTATCCCGTACACCCCTTTATCACCCCTCTACACCCTTCTGTCACCACTCTAAACCCCTCTGTCACCCCTGTACACCCCATGGTTACCCCGTGCACCCCTCTGTCACCCCTCTACACTGCTCTGTCACCCCTGTTTGCCTCTCTGTCACCCATGTACACCCCTCTACACCCCTGTCTCCCATTTACACCCCTCTGTCACTGTGTGGGGTAAGGCTGGAGGCATTGTGTGTGGGGAAGGCTGGAGGAATATGGGTAAGGCAGGAGGTATTGTGTGTGCTTGTGGGGGGCGAAGGCTGTGCATTGTGGGAAGGCTGGTGGCATTGTGTTTGGGGAGGCTGGAGACATTTGTAGGGAAAAGGGAAGGATAATGCTGGAGTGCAGAGCCTAAGGGTGCATGCACACCACGTCTGCCGGATCCGGCTGGGGGAGGGGAAAAACGTGCACACCCGTACCCCAGCCGGACCGCTGCTGAAATCCATTGACTTTAATGAGCCAACCAGAGTCACTGTTTGACTTCGGTCGGCTCATTTATGCAACGTATCCGGTTTTCTGACCTGACCTAAAACCGTAGTATACTACGGTTTTAGGTCCAGTCAGAAAACCGGATACGGGTCAAAAATGAGCCGACCGGAGTCAAACGGTGACTCCGGTTAGCTCATTAAAGTCAATGGATTTCAGTGCCGGTCCAGATGGGGTACGGGAGCGCACGGTTTTCCCCTCCCCCAGCCGGATCCGGTAGCCATAGCCTAAAAACGTGGTGTGCATGCACCCTAATACTGATATGTTTGTGTTGCAGGTTCTGCCCTGAAGATAATCTGGAACAGATTATCATGTCCTGGGCCAGATGGGGAAGAAAAAAAAAAAAGAGAATGACTCTGATCAGGGAATATGTGTCACGATTCGGCTTACAGGTTGTGGATCCACTGTGTCAGCGAGGGATTGGCGTGGACCGTGCAGGTGGACCGGTTCTAAGAGGCTACTGGTGTTCACCAGAGCCCGCCGCAAAGCGGGATGGTCTTGCTGCGGCAGTAGCAACCAGGTCGTATCCACTAGCAACGGCTCAACCTCGCTGACTGCTGAGAAGGCGTGGGACAGAAGGACTAGGCAGAGGCAAGGTCAGACGTAGCAGAAGGTCGGGGCAGGCGGCAAGGTTCGTAGTCAAGGTGGATAGCAGGAGTTTAGGAAACACAGGCTTTGGACAACACTAAACGCTTTCACTGGCACAAGGCAACAAGATCCGGCAAGGGAGTGCAGGGGCAGTGAGCAGATATAGCCAGGGAGCAGCTGGAAGCCAATTAAGCTAATTGGGCCAGGCACCAATCATTGGTGCACTGGCCCTTTAAGTCTCAGAGAGCTGGCGCTCGCGCGCCCTAGAGAGCGGAGCCACGCGCGCCAGCACATGACAGCAGGGGACCGGGACGGGTAAGTGACTTGGGATGCGATTCGTGAGCGGGCGCGTCCAGCTGTGCGAATCGCATCCCCGACGGCCATGTCAGTGCAGCGCTCCCGGTCAGCGGGACTGACCGGGGCGCTGCAGGGAGAGAGACGCCGTGAGCGCTCCGGGGAGGAGCAGGGACCCGGAGCGCTCGGCGTAACAGTACCCCCCCCCCCTTAGGTCTCCCCCTTTTTTTGTCCGACAACTGCTTTACCTGGGACGAGGACACCGGGAGTGAATGGAGGGTTTCCTCAAAGGCAGGCAGTACAGCAGGAGTGGGAATGGGGAGGGAGGGCAGAGGGTGAAGCTTGGCACGGGGCAGTGTGTCACCAGGACGGGGGCCATGAGGAGGCACTAAGGCTTGCCTGACGGGACTGGGAGGGGGGGAGAGGCATTTCTTATGGCAAGCAGAGTCCCAGTTCTTGATCTCCCCGGTGGTCCAGTCAAGGGTGGGAGAATGAAGCCGGAGCCATGGCAGACCGAGGAGGACCTCAGAGGTACAGTTGGGAAGAACGAAGAATTCAATCCTTTCGTGATGGGGTCCAATACACATTAAGAGGGGTTTTGTGCGGTAACGCATGGTGCAATCCAATCTGACCCCGTTGACCGCGGAAATGTAGAGCGGCTTGACGAGATGGGTCACCGGGATGCAGAATTTATTCACCAAAGACACCAAAATAAAATTCCCAGAGGCACCAGAGTCCAAGCAGGCCACGGCTGAGAGGGAGAAGTTGGCAGAAGGAGAGATCCGCACGGGCACCGTGAGACGTGGAGAAGCAGATTTTGAACCAAGAGACGCCACACCCACGTGAGCTGGGCGCGTGCGTGCGTTTCCTAGACGTGGAGGACGAATAGGGAAATCCACCAAGAAATGCTCAGTACTGGCACAGTACAGACAAAGATTTTCTTCCCTACAGCGATTCCTCTCTTCCTGGGTCAGGCGGGACCGATCCACTTGCATGGCCTCCTCGGCGGGAGGCCCAGGCGTAGATTGCAAAGGATACTGTGGGAGAGGTGCCCAGAGATCTAAGTCTTTTTCCTGGCGGAGCTCCTGATGTCTCTCAGTAAAACGCATGTCAATGCGTGTGGCCAAATGGATAAGTTCTTGCAGGTTGGCAGGAATCTCTCGTGCGGCCAGCACATCCTTGATGCTACTGGATAGGCCTTTTTTAAAGGTCGCGCAGAGAGCCTCGTTATTCCATGATAATTCGGAAGCAAGAGTACGAAATTGGATGGCGTACTCGCCCACTGAAGAATTACCCTGGACCAGGTTCAGCAGGGCAGTCTCGGCAGAAGAAGCTCGGGCTGGTTCCTCGAAGACACTACAGACTTCAGCGAAGAAGGACTGGACTGTGGCAGGATCATTGCGGTCCCAGAGCGGTGTGGCCCAAGACAAGGCCTTTCCTGAAAGAAGGCTCACTACGAACGCCACCTTAGACCGTTCTGTAGGAAACAAGTCCGACAACATCTCCATATGCAGGGAACATTGAGACAAAAATCCACGGCAGAGTCTAGAGTCCCCATCAAATTTGTCCGGCAGGGACAAGCGGAGGCTAGGAGCGGCCACTCGCTGCGGAGGAGGTGCAGGAGCTGGCGGAGGAGATGGTTGCTGCTGTAGCAGAGGCAGAAGTTGCTGTAACATGGCGGTCAACTGCGACAGCTGCTGTCCTTGTTGGGCAATCTGCTGCGATTGCTGAGCGACCACCGTGGGAAGGTCAGCGAGACTTGGCAGCGGCACCTCAGCGGGATCCATGGCCGGATCTACTGTCACGATTCGGCTTACAGGTTGTGGATCCACTGTGTCAGCGAGGGATTGGCGTGGACCGTGCAGGTGGACCGGTTCTAAGAGGCTACTGGTGTTCACCAGAGCCCGCCGCAAAGCGGGATGGTTTTGCTGCGGCAGTAGCAACCAGGTCGTATCCACTAGCAACGGCTCAACCTCGCTGACTGCTGAGAAGGCGTGGGACAGAAGGACTAGGCAGAGGCAAGGTCAGACGTAGCAGAAGGTCGGGGCAGGCGGCAAGGTTCGTAGTCAAGGTGGATAGCAGGAGTTCAGGAAACACAGGCTTTGGACAACACTAAACGCTTTCACTGGCACAAGGCAACAAGATCCGGCAAGGGAGTGCAGGGGCAGTGAGCAGATATAGCCAGGGAGCAGGTGGAAGCCAATTAAGCTAATTGGGCCAGGCACCAATCATTGGTGCACTGGCCCTTTAAGTCTCAGAGAGCTGGCGCGCGCGCGCCCTAGAGAGCGGAGCCGCGCGCGCCAGCACATGACAGCAGGGGACCGGGACGGGTAAGTGACTTGGGATGCGATTCGCGAGCGGGCGCGTCCCGCTGTGCGAATCGCATCCCCGACGGCCATGTCAGTGCAGCGCTCCCGGTCAGCGGGACTGACCGGGGCGCTGCAGGGAGAGAGACGCCGTGAGCGCTCCGGGGAGGAGCAGGGACCCGGAGCGCTCGGCGTAACAATATGTCATTTGTGAGTCGCTGCATAAAACTGTACTGTAATCTATATAAGAAACATAAAAAAAATTCTTCGGTAAGAGGAGGGAGGTGCAATTTTCTTTTCTCGCCTCAGGAGCAAAAAGAGCTAGCTACAGCTCTGTCTGCAATGCACGTCATGTAACAATGTTTAGAACTTATATGATCACTGTTATAAGAGCCTTGTAGTTTGCAGACATTGTTTAAAGACATTTTATAATTTATAAAAAGTGACTTGTAAATTTTATAATCATAATTTAACATTCTAATAGGCTATAGATAAATAAACACTTATTTACATAAATAAAAAGTGAATGTGGGAGAGTGTGAATGTGGGAGATTCGTAGGTTAGCTTGGATATGAAGAGTGCTGTAGAAGTGACACTAAAGTGAAGAAATTCTTACAAAAACATCATAGATGTCCATAGTCATTAAATCATTTAAATAAAGTGCTGATTTGACTCTTAGGCTGCATTCACACCATGATCTGACCTTCCGATGCACGATTTTGGAAGCTCAAATCGTATTTGTGCATGGATAGGTACGGACAAATACGGAGCCATTAACCCCTTAAGGACTCAGGGTTTTTCCGTTTTTGCACTTTCGTTTTTTCCTCCTTACCTTTTAAAAATCATAACCCTTTCAATCTTCCACCTAAAAATCCATATTATGGCTTATTTTTTGCATCACCAATTCTACTTTGCAGCGACATCAGTCATTTTACCCAAAAATTCACGACGAAACGGAAAAAAAAATCATTGTGCGACAAAATCGAAGAAAAAACGCCATTTTGTAACTTTTGGGGGCCTTCCGTTTCTACGCAGTGCATATTTCGGTAAAAATGACACCTTATCATTATTCTGTAGGTCCATACGGTTAAAATGATACCCTACTTATATAGGTTTGATTTTGTCGGACTTCTGGAAAAAATCATAACTACATGTAGGAAAATGTATACGTTTAAAAATGTCATCTTCTGACCCCTATAACTTTTTCATTTTTCCACGTACAGGGCGGTATGAGGGCTCATTTTTTGCGCCGTATGATTTTTGTTTTGATCAGACTTTTTGATCACTTTTTATTCATTTTTTAATGGTATAAAAAGTGACCAAAATACGCTTTTTTGGACTTTGGAATTTTTTTGCGCGTACGCCATTGACTGTGCAGTTTAATTAGCAATATATTTTTATAGTTCGGACATTTACGCACGCGGTGATACCACATATGTTTATTTTATTTTTATTTACACTGTTTTATTTTTTTTTATGGGAAAAGGGGGGTGATTCAAATTTTTATTAGGGAAGGGGTTAAATGGCCTTTATTAACACTTTTTTTTTACTTTTTTTTTTGCAGTGTTATAGGTCCCATAGGGACCTATAACACTGCACACACTGATCATTGTTATCCCATAGGGACCTATAACACTGCACACACTGATCTCCTATGCTGATCACTGGCGTGTATTAACACGCCTGTGATCAGCGTTATCGGCGCTTGACTGCTCCTGCCTGAATCTCAGGCACGGAGCAGTCATTCGTCGATCGGACACCGAGGAGGCAGGTAAGGGCCTCCCGGTGTCCTGCAAGCTGTTCGGGATGCCCCGGCAGTCCCGAACAGCCCGACTGACTAGCCGGGATACTTTCACTTTCGCTTTAGAAGCGGCGGTCAGCTTTGACCGCCGCTTCTAAAGGGTTAATACCGCACATTGCCGCGATCGGCGATGTGTGGTATTAGCCGCGGGTCCCGGCCGTTGATGAGCGCCGGGACCGACGCGATGTGATGCGACCCCGCTTCATATCTCGGGAGCCGGCGCAGGGCGTAAATATACATCCTGCGTCGTTAAGGGGTTAACTATTATGGGGCTGCAGACCCGATCGTAGTCGGCTAGTGACTACGATCTGGTCATTTTCTCAGGGGATCCGATTTTCGACTCGGACTGAAAATCGTGGCAGACCTAGCTGACTACGATCGGCTCCGCAGCCCCATAATAGTTTATGGCTCCGTACCCATCCATGCACAAATACGATTTCAGGCGATTTGAGCTTCCAAAATCGTATCTGTGCATCGGAAAGTCAGATCGTGGTGTGAATGCAGCCTAAGAGTAAGGTTTGTGTTTATAATGGGAAAGCGTCCAAAACATTTTATCGTGCTTCATTCAGGCTTCAGTTTTCGAGAACTTTTGTAGTTTGCAGACTTTGTTTAAAGACGTTTTATAATTTATGAAAAGTGATATATAATATAAATAATATATTTAATATAATTTAAATAAATAATTGCTATACATAAAAGCCAGGAAAGAAGTCCAGAATGGAAGGTAACTCTTGTCACTACATTCTCATGGCATGAAGGACATTTCCAAAAGAATCTGCCTGTCATACCGAATAACAGTATTATTTCAGTAACCCAACACACTCCCTATATGTGTCACAGCATGGAGAAGTGTTCTACACCCCTATTTAGGTTCTCTGTAGGTTGGAAATATTTGTTTCCCGTCCGGCACGAGTAGGCGTTCCTCAACTAACTGTTTAATCCAGTTGGTATTTACCCATGGTATATATAGGATGCATGTAGCTTACTGTGACATGCCATGATTAAGGACTATATAGTCCGAAACGCGTCGGCTTTTCTGCTATGATTTTATTCCCCCTCTTTTTTTGTTTACTCACTTTTTAATGGCTTGAATAAAAATTTGGGATTTTATCCGTTTTCCTTGGGAGCTGGACCCTGCTCTTCCTCTCTATTCCAAGCTTTTTTTAATAGCGATTTGCCGCAAATACATTTGAAAATTCAGTGAAGCGGGCGAATCAAATTTTTCGAAAATTCGCTCATCTCTAAAGAAGTACCGTATTTTTCGCCCTATAGGACGCACCGGCATATAAGACGCACCCAATTTTAAAAGGTGCAAAATCTAGAAAAAAAAGATTCTGAACCCAGCAGTGATCTTTAGAGATGAGCGAACTTACAGTAAATTCGATTCGTCACGAACTTCTCGGCTCGGCAGTTGATGACTTATACTGCGTAAATTAGTTCAGCCTTCAGGTGCTCCGGTGGGCTGGAAAAGGTGGATACAGTCCTAGGAAAGAGTCTCCTAGGACTGTATCCACCTTTTCCAGCCCACGGGAGCACCTGAAAGCTGAACTCATTTATGCAGGAAAAGTCATCAACTGCCGAGCCGAGAAGTTCGTGGCGAATCGAATTTACTGTAAGTTCGCTCATCTCTAGTGATCTTCAACCTGCGGACCTCCAGATGTTGCAAAACTACAACTCCCAGCATGCCCGGACAGCCGTTGGCTGTCCGGGCATGCTGGGAGTTGTGGTTTTGCAACATCTGGAGGTCCGCAGGTTGAAGACCACTGGTATAGGACCCGTTACTGCTGCCCTGGATGTCGCTCCATCACTGTCGCCGCATCCCCGTGGTGTCCCCGACGCTCCGGACGTCTTCATCCCCGTCGCCATCATCACGTCGCCACGCACGCCGCTCCTATTGGATGACGGGACGGCTTGATGACGTCGAAGGAGAGCGCCGGCCATGCAGGGGATCCCGGCACGGAGCAGACACCGAGGAGGCATGTAAGGTCCCTCCCGGTGTCCTGTATGCTGTTCGGGACGGCGCGATTTCACGGCGGCGGTCCCGAACAGCCCCACTGACCACCCGGGTTAGTGTCGCTTTCCCTTCAGACGCGGCGGTCAGCTTTGATCGCCGCGTCTGAATGGTTAATACAGGGCATCACAGCGATCGGTGATGTCCTGTATTAGCCGCGGGTCCCGGCCGTTGATGGCCGCAGGGACCGCCGCGATAGGTGTGTATTCGCCGTATAAGACGCACCGACTTTTCCCCCCCAGTTTTGGGGAAGAAAAAGTGCGTCTTATACGGCGCAAAATACGCTAAAAAAAAAATTTGCAAATATGTTGGGAATCACATAGACTTTCAAACGGAGGGAAGTTTTCACAAGACATTAGGGAACTGCCAAAAGAACAATTTCCCAAGATTTAATGAGGTTTACGTGACTGGGAGGTAGAGCCGCGCTGCGTTTTTTTTTATTCCCAAAACAACTGACTTTCTTCATCCCATTAATCCTATTTAAACTGTCTCACATTCACTGCGTCTCCAATTTGCAGTCACAGGTACACAATACTCATTGTACTCACTAGACACATGTTCTGAGCCGCTGAAAGAATTTAAATAGCAGTTTTAGCTTCTCTCCGACTGTTTCCGAGGAAATATATAAATTTACCGTTCAATATTTATCCAGAAAAGGTAATTACAGTACCGCGTAACAAGCCGACGTGATGTGCATGGAAACACAAAGCAAAACAGATGCCGATAATTCAGCAGTGACACCAAAATCTAAAATAATCGCAGAATTTTTTTTTTAATGCTTTTTTTTTTTCACTTTCTGTCTCAGCATTTTTATTTTTTATTTTTTTTTGCTTTTTTTTTGCCTTAGTTATTATAGGAATTAATTGTTTCTATTAGATTAGCGCACCCAGTCACTGCACTGTATATGGTATCGGTAAACCACGACCACAAGGGGGCGTCAAGTCACCATGCCATGTATGGTGACTCCACCTCCTAGTGTCACCTGACCTCTTTTTCCGGGTTAGATCGTGCAGTAGGGACCATGTTGCATGATGCATGTTAAAGGGGTTCTCCAACTTAAGGTGATTTTAGTATGTACCTGGCAGACAGTAATGGACATGCTTAGGAGGGATCTGCACTTGTCTTGGGGATAAATGGCTATGTTGTGAGATTACCATAACACTGTGGCTAGCTGTTTGTGAACTGGTATTTCCTGTTTGAGTTTTCTTTTTTTGACTACAAATCCCACAATTCCATCTTCCTCCCTCCCACACATCAGCCACCCCACCCATTGAAACATAAATGAATTGCATCCATTCAAATCAGTGTGGTTTTTAATCAGGGTGCCTACAGCTGTTGCAGATTGATCCCTCTCCCACCAAGCGATCGCTCCACCCATTGAAGCACACAGGCTCCCTGTCATCATTTGACTAGTGATGTCAGGTCTCGGCCGCATTGCAAGCTGGGAAAAATCTGAGACAACAGTCATTTTGTATACTGGTAAAAATAAATATTGAAGTGAAAATCACAGAAGAATTGTGAGAAAACCGTCACACACAGGTACAGACACTATATTATTTACTACACTAACTTTACAGCCCCTGTAGCATAGTCACATAAAAAAAAAATCCTGGAATACCCCTTTAAGCCCATAGATCAGTGGTCTCAAAACTGTACACTTCCAGATGTTGCAAAAATGCAAACTACAACTCTCAGCATGCCCAGACAGCCCTTGGTTAAGAAACCGCTGCCGTAGATGTTCCAGAGTAGGACAATGTCAATGGGCTATACCATTTTGAGATAAAAACAGGGGTGTACCCATGTAAAAGCAAGTTTGAATTAAAGTAATAAATAAAACAAAACAAAAAATAATCCTTTATTATGTTTGCTCTTATAAACCTATTTTAAAATTATTTGCAAAGAAAAAGTTATACAGATTTGTAAATTACTTCTGTTTTAAAAATCTTAACCCTTCCAGTACTTATCAGCTGCTGTATACTGCAGAGGAAATTGTGTAGTTTTTTTCTGTCTGACCACAGTGCTCTCTGCTGACACCTCTGTTCATGTCAGGAACTGTCCAGAGCAGGAGCAAATCCCCATAGCAAACCTCTCCTGCTCTGGACAGTTCCTGACACAAACAGAGGTGTCAGCAGAGAGCACTGTATTTGAATGGAAATGCTACATGACTTCCTCCAGGGCATACAGCAGCTGATAAGTACTGGAAGGCCAGAGATTTTTAAATAGAAGTCATTTACAAATTTGTATAACTTGTCACCTGTTGATTTACAAACATTTTTTTTCTTCAGAGTACCCCTTTAACCCCTAGAGGACCTATGACAAAAATGGACATCATGCTGCCCCATGACTTAGCGCACCATGATTTAAATTTACATCATGAACATAAAGCCAGCACCAGGACCTCATCGCTAATGGCAGACATACTGTAATGACGATATCCGTCATTAACCCTACAGATGTCGTGATCAATGCCGATCATGGTATCTATAAGCACAATGTAGGTGCTGGGGGGTTCTCGTGGGCTCATCGGACCCCCTCAATGCAATCACTGGGGTCTGATGAGTGCAAATGGCTGCCGGAGGTCTCTTACCCTACTCTGCCATGCAAGATGACCGATCTTCCTGTACAACCTGCAGAGCCAGACTGTACAAGAAGATCACAGATAGTACTGATCAGTACTATGACATTACATAGTACTGAACAGTATATAGCAATCTAATTATTTCCCTATGGGTGTAAAATGTGAAAAAAAAGTGTAAAAAAAAGTTTTAAATGTATATATATATATATATATATATATATATATATGACATAAAAGAGTTATGTCTTAAATGGCGAGAAGGAAAAAATGAAAATGCAAAAAATGAAAATTGGCTGTGTCTTTAAGAGGTTAAAGGAAAACTGTCAGATATTTTCTCCCGCACTATCCACAGTACAACCTTACCCGGATCCGCACGGCCGTTCGCCCGCAATTGTAGTTTTATTCTATGTGTATATCTTGCTGCAACTGGCACGGGCGGGGCTTCTGCTGGTTAACTGGCACTGACGTCAGTGCTGCTTATGAATATTCATCCCCCCTCCCTCCAGCTCTCCCTCTCTTCGCCGCTCCTAACTGGAGGGAGGGGGATGAATATTCATAAGCGGCGCTGACGTCAGTGCCAGTTAACCTGCAGAAGCCCCGCCCGTGCCAATTAAATTGCGGGCGAACTGCCGGGTGGATCCGGGTAAGGTAGGGCTCGTTTTAATCAGCCTCTCCCGCACTATCCACCAATACTGTGCATAGTGTGGGAGAAAATATCTGACAGTTTTTCTTTAAGGCATAGCAATCTGGTTAAAGGGGTACTCCCCTGGAAAACATTTTTTTTTTTTTTTTTTTTTTATTACCTGTACCAGAAAGTTAAAAAGATTTGTAAATTACTTCTATTTAGAAATCTTAACCGTTCCAGTACTTATCAGCTGCTGTATGCTCCACAGGAAGTTCTTTTCTTTTTGAATTTCCTTTCTGTCTGACCACAGTGCTTTCTGCTGACACCTCTGTCCATTTTAGAAACTGTCAGGAGAGGTTTGCTATGGGGATCTGCTCCTACTCTGGACAGTTCCTAAAATGGACAGAGGTGTCAGCAGAGAGCATTGTGGTCAGACAGAAAGGAAATTCAAAAACAAAAGAACTTACTCTGCAGCATACAGCAGCTAATAAGTACTGGAAGGGTTAAGATTTTTTAATAGAAGTAATTTACAAATCTGTTTAACTTTCTGGCACCAGTTGATATGAAAAAAATAAAATAAAAATGTTTTCCAGTGGAGTACCCCTTTAACCCCTTAACGACCACGGACGTAAATGTACCAGGACGTACATTTACGTCCTGTGTATGACCGCGAGCATCGGAAGGGTGCTCGCGTCATACACGGCAGGTTCCGGCTGCTAGCAGCAGCCGGGGACCCGCCCGTAATGGCCGACATCCGCGATCGCACGGATGTCCGCCATTAACCCCTCCGATGCTGTGATCAATACAAATCATGGCATCTGCGGCAGTACGGCACTTTGATTGGATGACCAGATCGCCCGCAGTGCTGCCGCGGGGATCCGATCATCCAGCATGACAGCCGGAGGTCCCCTTACCTAGCTCCGGCCGTCTCCCGGGGTCTTCTGCTCTGGTCTGCGATCGAGCAGAAGATCACCGATAATACTGATCAGTGCTGTGTCCTATACATAGCACTGCACAGTATTAGCAATCAAAGGATTGCTATAGATAGTCCCCTATGGGGACAAAAAAAGTGTCAAAAAAAAAGTTGAAAAATGTAAAAATAAAAAGTAAAAAAAAAAGTGAAAAATTCCCTCCCCCAATAAAAATGAAAATTGTCAGTTTTTCCCATTTTACCCCCAAAAAGCGTAATTTTTTAAATAAACATATTTGATATCGCCACGTGTGTAAATGTCCGAACTATCAAAATATAATGTTAATGATTCCGTACGGTGAATGGCGTAAACGTAAAAAATTTAAAAAGTCCAAAAATGCTGCTTTTTTGTCACATTTTTTTCAAAAAAATTTATAAAAAATGATCTAAAAGTTTTATATATGCAAATGTAGTATCTAAAAAAGTACAGATGACGGCGCAAAAAATGAGCCCTCATACCTCCCTATATACGGAAAAATGAAAAAGTTATAGGTGGTCAAAAAAGGGCGATTTTAGATTACTGATTTTGCACAAAAAGTTTTGGATTTTTTTTAAGCGGTACAAAAATATAAAAGTATCTAGCCATGGGTATCATTTTAATCATATTGACCCACAGAATAAAGAATGCGTCATTTTTACCGTAAAGTGTATAGTGTGAAAACAAAACCCTCTAAAATGTGCAAAATTTTGGTTTTCATTAAAATTTCCTCCCTAAAAATTTTTTGGGGGGGGATCGCCGTACATTTTATGGTAAAATGAGAGATTTCTTTACAAAGTACAATTGGTCTCGCAAAACAACAAGCCCTTATATGGGTCTGTAGATGGAAATATAAAGGAGTTATGGATTTTAGAAGGCGAGTAAGAAAAAACAAACACGCAAAAATAAAATTGGCCTGGTCCTTTAGGTGAAAATGGGCTTGGTCATTAAGGGGTTAAAGAGGGCCATATCTGTTCCTGGGTATATGAAAGCTCCTCCCTCTACCTCAGCTCAATTTACCCCCTTTTCTATCCTCCATGTGTGTGTGTAAAGGGATGCTGATTGTAGTGAATTTTTGCAAAAACTATTACAGCGTGTTTCACGCTTAGGCCTGGTGCACACTACAGAATATCTGCCTAGAGAATTTTTTCACATTTTCACAGACCACTGTTCCAAAAATCTGTCAGACACCTGTGGGGCGTAAATGCTCACTGTACCCCTTATTAAATTCCATGAGGGGTGTAGTTTCCAAAATGGGGTCACATATGGATATTTATCGTTTTGCGTTTATGTCAGAACCGCTGTAACAATCAGCCACCCCTGTGCAAATCACCTCAAATGTACATGGCGCACTCTCCCTTCTAGGCCCCCAGAGCACTTTGCGCCCACATATGGGGTATTTCCGTACTCGGGAGAAATTGCAGTACAAATTTCGAGGGTCTTTTTTCCCTTTTACCTCTTGTGAAAATGAAAAGTATAGGGCAACACCAGCATGTCAGTGTAAAATTTTTTATTTTTATACACTAACATGCTGGTGTAGACCCCAACTTCCCCTTTTCATAAGGGGTTAAAGAAGAAAAAGCCCCCCAAAATTTGTTAGGCAATTTCTCCCGAGTACGGAGATACCCCATATGTGTCCCAAAACTGTTGCCCTGAAATACGACAGGGCTCCAAAGTGAGCGAGCGCCATGCGCATTTTAGGCCTAAATTAGGGATTTGCATAGGGGTGGACATAGGGGTATTCTACGTCAGTGATTCCCAAACAGGGTGCCTCCAGCTGTTGCAAAACTCCCAGCATGCCTGGATAGTCAATGGCTGTCCGGCAATACCGGGAGTTGTTGTTTTGCAACAGCTGGAGGCTCCGTTTTGGAAACAGTAGCTTACCAGACATTTTTCATTTTTATTGGGGAGGGGAGGGGGGCTGTGTAGGGGTATGTGTATATGTAGTGTTTTTTACTTTTTATTTTCTTTTGTGTTAGTGTAGTGTAGTGTTTTTAGGGTACAGTCAGACGGGCAGGGGTTCACAGCAAGTTTGCTGCTGGGAGTTTGAGCTGCAGCGCAAAATTTGCGCCATCTCAAACTTTCAGCACTCACTGTAAACCTTCGCCCATGTGAGTGTACCCTGTACATTCACATTGGGGGGAGGGGGCAAACATCCAGCTGTTGCAAAACTACAACTCCGAGCATGCCCAGACTGCCCAGGCATGCTGGAAGTTGTAGTTCGGCAATATCTGAAGGATCAGATGTTGCCGAACTACAACTTCCAGCATGCTTGGGCAGTCTGGTATGCTGAGAGTTGTAGTTTTGCAACATCTGGAGGTCCACAGTTTGGAGACCACTGTATAATGGTCTCCAATCTGTGCTCTTCCAGATGTTACAGAACTACAACTCCCAGCATGCCTGGACAGACTGAGCATGCTGAGATTTGTAGTTTTGCAACATCTGGAAGAGCACAGATTGGAGACCATTATACAGTGGTCTCCAAACTGTGGACCTCCAGATGTTGCAAAACTACAACTCCCAGCATGCACAGAAAGCCAAAGGCTGTCTGGGCATGCTGGGAGTTGCAGTTTTGAAACTCCCAGAGGCAGCGGTGAGATCGCTTTACGGCGATCTCACTGCTGCCAATAAAGATGCCGCCCTGCTGCTGCAAACTCACCGCGGGGACGCACCACCGCCGGGACCGCCTGGAGGACGCTGCTCGCACCGGGACTGCTCAGGACACCGCATGGCCGGGTAAGTGACGCCGGGGGACCAGTAAGGGACATTTAGCAGAGCGGTGTGTGTCCCGATCCCCGTGATCGGGACTCACACACCGTGCTGCTAAGTATTCTCATACCCCCCGTGGTCACATGGTAAGATGGCTGGCTATCAGTGATAGCCACCATCTTACCGGGCGCTCCGGGATGCCGCGAGTAGTGGCAAAAATGTTCATGACTTACCTGTTTGTCATGGGTCGGGAGCACCTTCCCACTCATGACGTACAGGTATGTCATAGGTCGGGAAGGGGTTAAAAGTGCAATCTTTAATATGTTAGGTCCGCACTTAATAATTGTGTTTAAAATTCAGAGCACTATAGAGTCCTAACTGTATATGCATAATCTGACCATCCGGTCTAATGAATTGAATTCACTCTAGAGCGAAGATAAGGTGCCTGCAGGAACACCAATATTCATCGCTATGTAGGACAAGGCACTCAAAGTTAAAAACAGTTTAACACGGCCCCCCTCGACATGTTTCACTGCCTCAGCAGCTTTAAGCTGCTGAGGCAGTGAAACATGTAGAGGGGGGCTGTGTTAAACTGTTTTTAAAGGGGTATTCCAGGAAAAAACTTATATATATATCTCAACTGGCTCTAGAAAGTTAAACAGATTTGTAAATTACTTCTATTAAAAAATCTTAATCCTTTCAGTACTTATGAGCTTCTGAAGTTAAGGTTGTTTTTTCTGTCTAAGTGCTCTCTGATGACACGTGTCTCGGGAACCGCCCAGTTTAGAAGAGGTTTTCTAGGGGGATTTGCTTCTAAACTGGGCGTTTCCCGAGACAGGTGTCATCAGAGAGCACTTAGACAGAAAAGAACAACTCAACTTCAGAAGCTCATAAGTACTGAAAGGATTAAGATTTTTTAATAGAAGTAATTTACAAATCTGTTTAACTTTCTAGAGCCAGTTGATATATAAAAAAAATGTTTTTTCCTGGATAACCCCTTTAACTTTGAGTGCCTTAACCTATTCTGCAGTGTGATTAGTGCAGCAGAATCCCGTTGAAGACAATAAGAGGCTGCTGCATCGGAATTCCGGAGTGTGAAGGTCTCCTTAGTGCGTTGCTCCCCCCTCAGGAAAATACGGAGATTACATGGACTTTCATCGGGCATCTCCATTTCTAGAGAGGAATGAAAAGTTTCCTATCCTTCTGAACAGTAGTGTTTTCTATCACACACCATGGAAGCCATTGCCCCTGTAATTCCCAGAGCAGAATAATATTTATGTATAAATACTCAGTCACAGCTATTACAAGACACGTGGGGAGCGGTCATGCCTCCTGCCTCATCACGCCTCATTACATCCCAGACATTACTGAGGTAACGCAACGCGGGACCTCATGCTGAACATCACTTCCTCTAATATTTCATCATCACTTTCCTGTGTAAGCCGGGTACACTGGAGGATTATACTGAAGCGTAAGAGTAGAGAGAGGATGGAAAATACCGTATCTGTGGAAGAAGCACGACTTATTATAGTAGTACTTACAGTAGTTGTACATAGCAGGCAGTATTATAGTAGTTATATTCTTGTATATAGGAGCAGTATTATAGTAGTTATATTCTTGTATATAGGAGGCAGTATTATAGTAGTTATATTCTTGTATATAGGAGCAGTATTATAGTAGTTATATTCTTGTATATAGGAGGCAGTATTATAGTAGTTATATTCTTGTATATAGGGACAGTATTATAGTAGTTATATTCTTGTATATAGGAGGCAGTATTATAGTAGTTATATTCTTGTATATAGGAGCAGTATTATAGTAGTTATATTCTTGTATATAGGAGCAGTATTATAGTAGTTATATTCTTGTATATAGGAGGCAATTTTTATTAGTAAAAAAAAAAAAAAAAAAAAACAGAAATATTACAGTACATTCGACCACAAAAACTAAATGAAAACAATAATCACGTATTATATATCATACACTTGCATTAAAGAGAAAATAAATAAATAACAACACAAAAACATCATGAAGGTGAATATTATTCTATATGTACATTCCTCCATAATGAACGATTTTTCCCATCCTTCCTGACCTCCAAACATTTGATCCACCTCAGTTCTGACATGATCAGGTCCACTGCTCTCCTATCATGGAAGGGTTCACTGTACATGGACACGCGGGTTCTGGTGTGCCAGTGATAGTATTTTATGACGGTGATGATCAGATATAACGTCTCCCGGTCAATGTCCCTCACACTAGATGTTACACCATATATAATTTCAGGGTATTTTAGGGTCTGTAGTCTCAGGATCTTAAGCTTCCTGGATATCGCCTGCCATATGTGTCGCCCTCCCCAACACTCCAATATAAAATGTGTCATGGTCTCCTCCTCCTGACACCCCAAGGGACACTTGCGATCTGACAGACTCAGATATCTTAAATTCCCCCTGACAAATAGTTTGCCGTGTAAGGACAGCCAGGCGATGTCATGAAATTTTTTCGGGAGCCTAACACTATTCAGGAGTCTCAGACTGTCCTGTAAGATGGCGGATGTACAGTCCTTCAGAGCTGGCTGTAAATAGAAGAACGTCCTACACACCATGACATACAGGTCCTTACGGGTCTTACACTCTATATAGGACTTCTCAATGCGCCATCTCTTCAGACATCTGAGCCCGTATTCCAGGTACGGGGGGAGGTAGTCACGCGTCCATCTCCCCCTCTTGAGACTGCCGCCTCGCACCCAAGACTCTGCAAAAGGCAATATCCAGTCCCTGATACTATTCGCCCACAGGGAGCTGTTGTTTGAGTCCATGCAACCAAAATTAACTTTTAGAAACATGGAGTCAAAGAACACCCTTGGATTCAGCATATCCAACCCACCCTCTCTCCTCTGTAGGTAGGTGATCCCTCTTTTTATTGGGTTCAACCTGTTCCCCCAAAACATCTGGAAGAACAGGCTAAAGAGCCGAGCGGAGAAACATTCTGGCAAAGGAAAAACGACAGAGACATACAAGAAGACGGGGACCAGGTAAGTCTTCAACATTGTAACCCTTTCTCTATAGGTCAGCCTCCAGTTCTTCCATCGCTGAACCTTTGCATTTCCGGCTTCCAACTTCTCTTCCCAATTTAGTTTGGCATTATCGTCCCTCCCAAATTTGACCCCTAGGATTTTAATATAGGAGGAGGCTCTCACAAATTGGGGCAGATCAAAGTCTGGATCAGAATCAGATATCCAGAGAGCTTGACTCTTCTCAAAGTTGACCAGAGACCCTGAGGCCTCCGAGTAACTTCTGATGGCCATAGACAACATCTCCACCTCACGAGGCTCAGATATCACTACAGTCACATCATCCGCATAGGCAACAACACTCAGGGGCAGGGAGTGGGGGACCGGCACCCCCTGAAAACCACACTCCTGCAGTGACCTCAAAAACGGATCTAAGGCAAATACATACAGCAGCGGACTCAGTGGGCAACCTTGTCTCACCCCCGCCTCAACCCTGAAGGTGTCACCCTGCCAACCATTGATCAGAGGAAAGCTCTCGGCCTCACAATACAAAGTCTTCAGCCAATCGATGAATTGTCCCGGAATACCGTACTTTGACAAAGTGGCCCATAGATACTCGTGATCTACTCTGTCAAAGGCTTTAGCCTGGTCAAGACTGACAACATATCTCCCACACCTCAGGGCTTTACATCTCTCAAACATCTCCCTTATGGAGATCACTGCCCCAGAGATGTTCCGCCCTTTTACTGTGCCATACTGACAGCCTGCCAACAGTGCCGGGGACAGACAAACTAACCTAGAAAACAGGATTTTTGCCAGAATCTTCCTGTCGACATTCAAGAGGGCAATTGGCCTCCAGTTCTTGATGTCACTCGGCTCTTTACCTTTAGACAGCAGAATCAGCGAGGACACTCTCATGGATGGAGGCATCAGGTGACTTTCTAGACAATTTGTGTAAACATCCACGAGGATTGGGGCCAAGAGGTCTCTGAATGTCTTATAGAATTCTGCTGTTATCCCATCCGGACCTGGTGCCTTCTTCAGATGTAACTTATCAATGGCCTCTTTGACCTCTGCCACCGTCAATTCTGCTGTCAAAGGAGAAAAGTCCAAATCATTAGTATCAGGGAGCGGAGTTGTCTCCAAGAATTGGGTCATCTTGTCTCTATCCAAAACCTTCCTCTGAAACAAGTCAGCATAGTACGATCTCACCACCCCCAGGATACCCTCCCGAGATTCCTGCAAAACACCCTGGGAGTCAGTGAGACCGGTGACAGATTTATTTGCCACCCGCTCCCGGCAATTCTCAAAGGGATCAGGAGACCCTAAGGACCCATAATCCCTTTCAAGAACCAGGGAGGTATACCTGCTGTACTGATACTGCCTTATCTCAGATTTCAGCTGGTCTATCCTTTGTTGGTCCCCACCCGCCGAATATAGTGACTCCAATTCTTTGCGCAGCTTGAGATACTGGCCATACTTACTCCTCCCCTTTTTAAAGGACAGTCTCTTTAAGAGGGTTCTGATCTCATCCTTGACATCCTCCCACCAGGCGGCCATATCATCATAGAAGTCCACCCGCTCTAGCTGACTCTGCATGAAGGAATGAACACATGTCTGAACATAGTCATCCTCCAACATACTAGAGTTGAGCTTCCATAGCCCCCTACCAATATCTGGGCGCTTAGTGGCTCCTAAACAGAAAACCAAGGCCATATGATCTGAATATGGGACAACTTTCTCACACATCTCACTAACCATTTCTGCAGGACTCACAAACGCCATGTCAATCCTACTGCTCCTGTCAGAACATGTGTATGTAAATTTTGGCTTTCTACCGCCCCGTGTAAAGACATCACTTAACCCGGACTGCAAGATCATGTTATTAAGGACTTTTGAGTCCCTGGCCACCGCTCTACCTGAGGACCTGTCACCTGAAGTCCTAGTGACATTGAAATCCCCGGCCATTATAACAGGGACAGCTGTAAACAGATATGGCTTGACATCATTAAACAACTGGACCCTTTCTGTCACTGTCTGCGGGCCATAGATATTTATGAGCCGGAGCCTTCTACCATGTATAGTGACCTCAAGGATCAGACACCTTCCCATGATGACCTCTGTCATCCTATGTATTGTCACATCCCTGGTGGTAAACAATATGGCCACCCCGGCATAAGGCTCCACAGCCAGTGACCAGAAAGAGGGACCAGACGTCCATTCCCTCTCAGCCTCACGTAGGTGCCCCAGTGTAGTCAGGCGTGTCTCCTGTAAGAAGATGACATCTCTGTCCAGATATCTAAGATGGTCATAAACTATGTGCCGTGTCCTCTTCACTTTAATACTGTTCACATTACTTGAAGCAAGTTTTAAAGTAAACCCAGCCATGATAAGATAGTACAAGAAGAGCAGAGACCTGACGCCCATCATCACAAGTCAGAATCTGAGTCCCGCTGTCCACCACCTGTCTCCATGTCTGACTCTGCATTAGCTTTTACAGTCTGGGGTTTTCTTTTTATTGGGGGTTGGTCCCTTGTGTCATCATCACATTCGTCCTCTATTCTTTTTAACTCTGTGTCTAAATCACCGTCAAACTCTGACAGAACCTCGTATCTGTTGGACACGACCATTACTCCTGCCCCATTGTTGACCTTTTTCTGACTGGTGGTATACTCTCTCTCTGGCCTGCGGGATGAGGTGTCTTTTTTCCTTCTTTTAATTTTCTGGGCCTTACTTTCCTCAGATGCAGATGGGGATACAGAAGAGGATACCCCCGGTTGCTGCTGGTCCTGTGGGACAACCTCCATTCCACCTTGTGTGTTTTCTAACTGCTGAGGTGTTGGTGCGGTGTTACCCAAGTCTGGCTGGACCTCCTGTCTTGTTAATATAGACCCAGATATCAAAATCTCCTCCTCTACAGCCTCTGCCCCCGCCACAAGGTCCTCATCAGGAAGCTCCCGGCAGATGTTGTGCCAGGCATTGGGACAGTCCCGGTGAGGGTGACCGATCTCACCACAGAGATTGCACCTGATGTTCTGGCAGTCAGCACTTAGGTGACCAGTTTCCCCACATAGATTACATTTTACCACTGTACATGTATTTGCCAGATGGCCAGGTTTACCACATTTAAAGCACTTTCTGGGCTGACCAGGGTAGAAACAAACGCCCTTTTCCCTCCCAATGAAGAAGGAGTTGGGCAGATGTTGTGTGATGTTCCCATGTTGGCGCAGCTTCACCAGGACCTTCCACCCTCCAGTCCAGATACCGTCATCATCTCTGTTCTTGGTGAGATCAGACACCAGGTCACAATGTCTGCGGAGCCACACCACAATGTCCTGGGGAGGAACAGCTTCATTCCAGAAGATGATGTTTATGATGACGGTATCTGGCTTGGATATGGGAATAAAACTGAATTTACTCCATCCATCCTTGTCTCTGAATCTGGGGAAGTTGGACCAGAACCTATCCAGATTAGACATGAGCTTAAAGCTGACATCATAGCCCTGTCTATCTGGTAGGTTTATTACTGCCAAGATGTCCGCTGGCACAAACCCCATCTGGTGGCACAGGAGCTCCCTCACCACAAACCTCCTATCCGGAAGGTCCTCCTTGGCACCTCTGTGCCGGAATCGCACAACATTCCTCCTTTTAAATGCCTGGCCAGTGTAATTGGCGCTGGAGGTGAAGGATGGAGCACCACGGCTCCAGGCATTTCTAGGAGGAACCTGGCGGGTACCTGCGTCCTGTCTTACAGGGTTGGGGTCTACTCTAGGGGGCCCTGCCACATTTGCTGTGCTTGTGGGTAAAGGGGGGAAATCCTGCACAGTATTTTGTACAATAACACCTGTCCCATCCACCTCTATATCATCATCAGACACAACACCCCACACAGATTGTGCACCCCCTCCAGCCACCGACCCCTCAGGAACATCACAGTCCGCACCCCCAGTCCGTGCCCCAACATTATCACAATCCACACCCCCAGTCCGTGCCCCAACATTAGTGCTCTGCTCCATCACCCCATCACCTTCATACACTGGTAAAAGTCCAATGTCCTGCTGATGTACTGGGACTTCTGGGACTTGTGGTGCCTCTGTTGGTCTCTGCTCCTGCTCAGGCCCAGCTGCAGGTTCCTGTGGCTGTTGTTCCTCGCCATACTTGCATATGTCCCCATCCTGGAAAGAGAACCGTGCCGGCTGTATGAGGGGTCTTGTCCCTTGCTGGGGCTCCTCCGGGGTGATGTCCGGTTCTATATCAGGTTTGGAGTCTGCTTCAAAGTTCAGCCTGTAGTTGGAGAATCGTTCCTGGTTCTTATACGTCTCTGCCAGTGGCCCCATCTTTACCAGTATACAGTCCATCTCCTTTACAATATCTGCGAGCTCAATGCTGAGTGTGTACAGTCTCTTATCATGTAGAGTCTTATACTGGGGATTTGCAGCCTTTAGCATATACACTGAGTCAATCTGCATGTGCAGCATACCCTTCAGGTGCTTGAGCTCCTCCATCCTCCTCACCAGAGCAGAGATCTCCTCCGCCAGCTGTAGCTCTGGTGCCCGGGCGGTCTCTTTGCCCTGCTGGTGGGGTTTGGGCAGTCTCTGAGGCTCCTTGAATGTATCAGACCCATGAGCAGCTGTATCAAGGTCTCTGGCCTGGGATCTGGTGCGGCCTGAGCGGGTCATGCTGGAGACCACATCTTGTTTCTGAAGGTTCTCTTGCAGTGTTTGTCTCTCCAGTGATGTCCTCCTGTGTCTCTGTGCTGGAGAGTGGAGCTGCACACCTGCTGCATATGATCCACTCTGCCCCAGCTCCTGTGCACCATCATGGCCTGGAATAGCAGACTCTGGGTCTCTTACAGAGGTTTCTTTCTTGGAGTCTCTTGGTTGTTCACCAAGCTGAGAGCCTTGGCCGGCCGACTGTATAATATCACACTCACATACACTTGCTGCTTCTTTCTTTACTTTACTCACATCCATGTCTTTACTTTCTTTCTTTGCACTTGCAGTGCTTCCATGCTGAGGACTTCTTTGTGGAAAATCCACTTTAGGATTTACCTCCATATCAGAAAGAGCATTGGAGTTTTCATCCAGTGTAGGCCGAGAAGCCTGGGCCTTGCTTGGGGAGCTTCCCCGCCCAGGGTGGCCCCGCCCTGGGCTTGCTCCAGACATGAGGAGAACCACAGACACACAACCTCACAGCTAGGAGGCAGTATTATAGTAGTTATATTCTTGTATATAGGAGCAGTATTATAGTAGTTATATTCTTGTATATAGGAGGCAGTATTATAGTAGTTATATTCTTGTATATAGGGACAGTATTATAGTAGTTATATTCTTGTATATAGGAGGCAGTATTATAGTAGTTATATTCTTGTATATAGGAGCAGTATTATAGTAGTTATATTCTTGTATATAGGAGCAGTATTATAGTAGTTATATTCTTGTATATAGGAGGCAGTATTATAGTAGTTATATTCTTGTATATAGGAGCAGTATTATAGTAGTTATATTCTTGTATATAGGAGCAGTATTATAGTAGTTATATTCTTGTATATAGGAGCAGTATTATAGTAGTTATATTCTTGTATATAGGAACAGTATTATAGTAGTTATATTCTTGTATATAGGAGCAGTATTATAGTAGTTATATTCTTGTATATAGGAGCAGTATTATAGTAGTTATATTCTTGTATATCGGAGCAGTATTATAGTAGTTATATTCTTGCATACAGGAGCATTATTATAGTAGTTATATTCATGTATATAGGAGAAGTATTATAGTAGTTATATTCTTGTATATAGGAGCAGTATTATAGTAGATATATTCTTGTATATAGGAGCAGTATTATAGTAGTTATATTCTTGTACATAGGAGCAGTATTATAGTAGTTATATTCTTGTATATAGGAGGCAGTATTATAGTAGTTATATTCTTGTATATAGGAGGCAGTATTATAGTAGTTATATTCTTGTATATAGGAGAAGTATTATAGTAGTTATATTCTTGTATATAGGAGGGAGTATTATAGTAGTTATATTCTTGTATATAGGAGCAGTATTATAGTAGTTATATTCTTGTACATAGGAGGCAGTATTATAGTAGTTATATGCTTGTATATAGAGGAAGTATTATAGTAGTTATATTATTGTATGTAGGAGGCAGTATTATAGTAGTTATATTCTTGTACATATAGGAGCAGCATTATAATAGTTATATTCTTGTATATAGGAGCAGTATTATAGTAGTTATATTCTTGTATATAGGAGCAGTATTATAGTAGTTATATTCTTGTATATAGGAACAGTATTATAGTAGTTATATTCTTGTATATAGGAGGCAGTATTATAGTAGTTATATTCTTGTATATAGTAGGCAGTATTATAGTAGTTATATTCTTTTATCTAGGAGGCAGTATTATAGTAGTTATATTCTTATATATAGGGGCAGTATTATAGTAGTTATATTCTTGTATATAGGAGCAGTATTATAGTAGCTATATTCTTGTATATAGGAGGCAGTATTATAGTAGTTATATTCTTTTATCTAGGAGGCAGTATTATAGTAGTTATATTCTAGTATATAGGTGGCAGTATTATAGTAGTTATATTTATTAAGGCAGTATATATATATATATATATATTAAATTAGTTATATCTTCATAGTTTGGCATTTCGAATTATAGGATACCAAATTTAAGGAATTTTACTTTACACATCATATTTCTTTACAACAGATATTTATGATCAATTTGGTTTCCTCAGTCGCGTTGGAATATATTATTTTTGCATTTTTGGACCCCAATTACGCGTCAGCATTCATACAAGCCGCGCACCTCATAAAGAAAAGGTCCTGAGCTTTCTGCCTCCTCAGTTTTGGGCTTTTACAATATGCGCATATTTCATTTTTTTTTCTTTCTCTGAGTTCTGAGCTCGACCTAATCCAGCGCAGCATATTACTGTAGTACGAATCAGATGTTTTTCATTTATATTACAGAAAAACCAGCATTTCATAAAGCAGAAAAAAATGATAGACATATGGTTTGCTCTATGGAAATCAGTCGGATTTCATCACTTAACAGCGGGAATTGAAATTTATGTTGATAAGTTTTCGCTGGAGTCATTTTGGAGGAGAAGGATTTGCTACAGTACAGTAATGGAGACCCTGCATGTTATATAATGGGGTCCACCATAATTATGTGTGTGCTCCTTTAAGACCATTACTTCATGGTGTCTTCAGGCTTGGAATCTCAGCTGCCAGCATGTGAATACCTCCACCAACTGTGATACAATTGTGGTAGCCCTTGGGGGGTGTATGGTAGTGGTGGTATGGTAATGGTGTATGAGGGGTTAATATTAACCCTGTCACCCGTGACGCCAGGGTGAGGGCTGGTATTTTTGAGGTATAGCTTCGGCCTATCGCCGCCCTTCCCAGAAACGACAGGCGTATGCAGATAATGAAGGTCCACACTGGAGTTAAACTTGAACTGAAGTAAACTTTACTCTTGAACTTGTGGTACATTCAGAATACAGTAACAGTCTCTGTAATACACTTGTATAGACTTCAATGACTGACAGTTGCTGTGGACCTTGCGTCTTTTGAAGGTTAATAGAATAAAGGTAATTGGTGGGTTGATCCGTCCGGATTTAGGGGTAGATTAGGTCCGGTAGTCCCGCATAGTGTTTGGGGATTGATACACTCTATAACTATACTTGTTCAGCCGTTGCCGCAAGGCTCAGGCCTAACTCACTGCGATTACTGCTGTACAGGTCTTCTCTCATCAAGAGCACAGGAGCAAGAGAGCTAAAATGGCTGCCGCGTCCCTTATATGGACAGGGGGCGGAGCCTAATTTGATAGGTTCAAGGTCAGCTGTCACTCACTGTCATACAGGCTTCTGGGTGATCATCTGACTTCCTATACACATAATAATACCAAAATGAGGCTAAAAATACGAAAGTGAGGCCTGGAACGCATCCAGAGTGAGGCTTGGAACGCATCACATGACCCGAAGGCCCTGCGACGCCATAGAAACAAGTAATTAACTATTTATTTACATATTTTATGCTATTTACATTAACCTATGCATAAATTACTAATTATATACTAGAATAGAGGCGACTAGGGGTAGACTGGATTCATAGGAATCCCTACGTCCTAGGGACTCTGGCTATGGGGACCCATAAATAAACAAGTACCGTATAGAATGTGGTACTGGGACACCACACAATTATTTCCTAAATTTGTTCTTTCTCTAGTCCAATATAACCTCATTGTCCACTTTATTAGGTACCTTCTAGTCCCGGGTTGGACCTCCGTTTGCCTTCATTCTTGATGTTATACTTTCTACAACAGTGATTTTCAAACAGCGTGACTCCAGCTGTTGCAAAACTACAACTCCCAGCATGTACGGACTACAACTCATGCTGGGAGTTGTAGTTTTGCAACAGCTGGAGGCACACTGTTTAGAAAACACTGTTCTACAAGGTGCTGGAAACATTCCTCCATATGGACATGATGACATCACACAGTTCCTCTATATGGACATGATGACATCACACAGTTCCTCCGTATAGACATGATGACATCACACAGTTCCTCTATATGGACATGATGACATCATACAATTCTCCATATGGACATGATGACATCACACAGTTCCTCCATATGGACATGATGACATCACACAGTTCCTCTATATGGACATGATGACATCACACAGTTCCTCTATATAGACATGATGACATCACAGTTCCCCATATGGACATGATGACATCACACAGTTCCTCCATATGGACATGATGACATCACAGTTCCCCCTTATGGACACGATGACATCACACAGTTCCTCCATATGGACACGATGACATCACACAGTTCCTCCATATGGACATGATGACATCACACAGTTCCTCCATATGGACATGATGACATCACACAGTTCCTCCATATAGACATGATGACATCACACAGTTCCTCCATATGGACATGATGACATCACACAGTTCCTCCATATAGACATGATGACATCACACAGTCCCTCCATATAGACATGATGATATCACACAGTTCCTCCATATAGACATGATGACATCACACAGTTCCTCCATATAGACATGATGACATCACACAGTCCCTCCATATAGACATGATGACATCACACAGTCCCTCCATATAGACATGATGATATCACACAGTTCCTCCATATGGACATGATGACATCACACAGTTCCTCCATATAGACATGATGACATCACACAGTCCCTCCATATAGACATGATGATATCACACAGTTCCTCCATATGGACATGATGACATCACACAGTTCCTCCATATGGACATGATGACATCACACAGTTCCTCCATATGGACATGATGACATCACACAGTTCCTCCATATAGACATGATGACATCACACAGTTCCTCCATATGGACATGATGACATCACACAGTTCCTCCATATAGACATGATGACATCACACAGTCCCTCCATATAGACATGATGATATCACACAGTTCCTCCATATAGACATGATGACATCACACAGTTCCTCCATATGGACATGATGACATCACACAGTTCCTCCATATGGACATGATGACATCACACAGTTCCTCCATATGGACATGATGACATCACACAGTTCCTCCATATAGACATGATGACATCACACAGTTCCTCCATATGGACATGATGACATCACACAGTTCCTCCATATGGACATGATGACATCACACAGTTCCTCCATATAGACATGATGACATCACACAGTTCCTCCATATGGACATGATGACATCACACAGTTCCTCCATATAGACATGATGACATCACACAGTTCCTCCATATGGACATGATGACATCACACAGTTCCTCCATATGGACATGATGACATCACACAGTTGCTGTAGATTTGTTGGATCCATGATGAGAATCTCTGGTTCCACCACATCCCAGCAGTGATCTATTGGATGAGATCTGGTGACTGTGGAGGCCATTGGAGTCATGTGACCTCATTGTCCTGTATGAGAGGATGTCATGTGACCTCATTGTCCTGTATGAGATGATGTCATGTGACCTCATTGTCCTGTAAGAGATGAGGTCATGTGACATGGGGCATTATCCTGCTGGAAGTATCATCAGAAGATACAGGGTCCACTGTGGTCATAAAGGGATGGACATGGTCAGTCACAATACTCAGGTAGGCTGTGGGGTTTATACCATGGTCACTTATAACTAAGGGGCCCAAAGTGTCCCCAGAGATCAGGATATATAGTAGTTATACACCTCCCCTCCAGCTCTATCTGTATACTTCTGCTGCTATCTCTATGGGATCAGGGATATATAGTAGTTATACACCTCACCTCCAGCTCTATCTGTATACTGCTGCTGCTATCTCTATATGGGATCAGGATATATAGTACACTGCTCAAAAAAATAAAGGGAACACTTAAACAACACAATGTAACTCCAAGTCACTGACACTTGTGTGAAATCCCACTGTCCACTCAGGAAGAACACTGATTGACAATCAATTTCACATGGAACAGACAACAGGTGGAAATTATAGGCAATTAGCAAGACTCCACCAATAAAGGAGTGGTCACCACCAATAAAGGAGTGGTCATGCAGGTGGTAACAACAGACCACTTCTCAGTTCCTATGCTTCCTGGCTGATGTTTTGGTCACTTTTGAATGCTGGCGGTGTTTTCACTCTAGTGGTAGCATGAGACGGAGTCTACAACCCACACAAGTGGCTCAGGTAGTGCAGCTCATCCAGGATGGCACATCAATGCGAGCTGTGGCAAGAAGGTTTGCTGTGTCTGTCAGCGTAGTGTCCAGAGCATGGAGGCGCTACCAGGAGACAGGCCTGTACATCAGGAGACATGGAGGAGGCCGTAGGAGGACAACAACCCAGCAGCAGGACCGCTACCTCCGCCTTTGTGCAAGGAGGAGCACTTCCAGAGCCCTGCAAAATGACCTCCAGCAGGCCACAAATGTGCATGTGTTCACTCAAACGGTCAGAAACAGACTCCATGAGGGTGGTATGAGGGCCCGACGTCCACAGGTGAGGGTTTGGCATTTGCCAGAGAACACCAAAATTGGCAAATTTGCCACTGGCGCCCTGTGCTCTTCACAGACGAAAGCAGGTTCACACTGAGCACATGTGACAGACTTGTCAGAGTCTGGAGACGCCGTGGAGAACATTCTGTTGCCTGCAACATCCTCCAGTGTGACTGGTTTGGCGATGGGTCAGTAATGGTGTGGAGTGGCATTTCTTTGGGGGGGGGGGCCGCACAGCCCTGCATGTGCTTGCCAGAGGTAGCCTGACTGCCATTAGTTCTCCAGCACCAACAGCCTAATTAGATGACCAGGTGCAGTGATAAGACTCCACCTGCTGTCTCTGCAAATCTAGAAAATCCATGGAAACTGTACGCAGCATTAGGAAATCATTTCCACAATGGAATTACAATCAGCATGGCTAAAAACTCATTCCTGCCACATCAGCTAAAACAGGTAAGCACAAGGCATACACAAGAACCTCTGCATTGTTCTCTAATAAATAGATATTGGATAAAATCCTGGAATGCTTCTCTAATGTCTAACTATAGGAAGATTTTGGTTGCAATTATTCCTGTTTTTTATTTATTTTATTTATTTTTTGTTGTTTTTTAGGCTTTTTTTTGAATTTGTATACAGTTTTTTATTTATTTATTTATTTATTTTACAATTTTTAGTTCTAAAAAGGAGCAGGTTTGTGATTTGAATTTTTTTTATTTTCCTCTGACAGAAGTTTTTTTTTTTTTTTTTTTCGCGATAACAACAAAAAGGTGATAAATAACCACCGGGTTCCCATGTAAATGTTCTGCTTGTCTTGAGGGGATCCTGAACCGGCTCCAAAATTGCGGCTGTGAATGAATCCACTTCAGAACAAGGTTTGGGACGGAGGCCAAGCTGACATGAGGGGAGGAGGGTGGGGGGCGGCCTGTTCAGACAGGATTCCAAGTTCCTCCACTTTACCTCTGGAGCCAGAGGTCTGGCCGCGGCCCAGCCACACGAAGCGAAGATTAAGGCATTTTCTGTGTAAAAAAGTTAAAGACGTAAACTCAAAAGCCAGGTGTTTATGTTCCTTTAGAGTTTAGAATGACCTTTAGAACTGTGGTCTCCAACTGTGGCCCTCCAGATGTTGCAAAACTACAACTCCCAGCATGCCCGGACAGCCGTTGGCTGTCCGGGCATGCTGGGAGTTGTAGTTTTGCAACAGCTGGAGGCACCCCGGTTGGGAAACACTGCTTTAGAAGAAGAATTATCAAAACCTGTCCAGAGGAAATGTTGCTGAGTTGCCCATAGCAACCAATCAGATCGCTCCTTTCATTTTTCAGAGGCCTTTTCAAAACTGAAAGAAGCGATCTGATTGGTTGCTATGGGCAACTCAGCAACTTTTCCTCTGACAGGTTTTGATAAATCTCCCCCAAAATCTAGAAGGTAATAATAATAATAATGGGGGACGTTACCCGGCCTGTACAGGTACAGGGGGAGAGTTATCAAAACCTGTCTAGAGAAAATGTTGCCGAGTTGCCCATAGCAACCAATCAGATGGCTTCTTTCATTTTTGAAAAAAGGCCTCTGAAAAATGAAAGAAGTGATCTGATTGGTTGCTATGGGCAACTCAGCCACTTTTCCTCGGACAGGTTGTGATAAATCTCCCCCATGACCGAGAATCTGTCTTCGCCACAATTGTAATGCGACTTTCCGCACGTGCTGTTTGCGTCATGGGACATGTTTAGTGTACAGTGTGGGTGTGGCTTCACCAGACGATCTTTTCCTGCCAGATTGATCATTTGGTAAAAATTGCGACATTGTCTACCATTGGCTGTTGTGTATGTCTGCGACGTTAGGTTTCATTTGCGACTTTACCGTTTATAGATAATTCTGGCCAGGTGATAATCAGTGAAAATTGCGCAGGATACATGGGCCATGTCACACCAAAACAACAGAATATAGTAATATAGTAAGTCTCCAGCAATGTGGATTTTTGTGACCATTGCAAAGGACATTTATGTGGGAGCTGCTCTTACTTGGCAACTATCTACCTATCTATCTCATATCTATCTATCTATCTATCTCATATCTATCTATATATCTCATATCTATCTATCTATCTATCTCATATCTATCCATCTCATATCTATCTATATATCTCATATCTATCTATATATCTCATATCTATCTATCTATCTCATATCTATCTCATATCTATCTATCTCATATCTATCTATCTCATATCTATCTATCTCATATCTATCTATCTCATATCTATCTATATATCTCATATCTATCTATCTATCTATCTATCTATCTCATATCTATCTGTCTATCTATCTCATATCTATCTCATATCTATCTATCTCATATCTATCTATCTATCTATCTATCTATCCATCTATCTATCCCATATCTATCTATCTCATATGTATCTATCTCATATCTATCTCATATCTATCTCATATCTATCTATCTATCTCATATCTATCTATCTCATATCTATTTATCTCATATCTATCTGTCTATCTATCTCATATCTATCTATCTCATATCTATCTATCTCATATCTATCTATCTCATATCTATCTATCTCATATCTATCTATCTCATATCTATCTATCTATCTATCTATCCCATATCTATCTATCTCATATGTATCTATCTCATATCTATCTCATATCTATCTATCTCATATCTATCTATCTCGTATCGCAATGTGATAGCCTGGGGGATGTAGGGTATGGTGAGTGTAGCTGTGCGGTAATTAAAGGGTGCTTGTTAACCATTGCTATTTGTGATGCCAGGGTGAGGGCTCCTCAGTAATGCTTGTCCTACCGCCACCCTTCCCAAGAGCGATAGGGAGGTAGATAAGAATAGAATGTCCACAACCGGAGAGTTTTCTTAAACAGGTATAACTTTTACTGAAGATTTTCTGCAAGCTTCATAAACGTAACAGTCTCTACGCATACAACTGCTTTCTTTGGAGATTGACAAAGGTTGGGACTTTAGCTATTTAGAGTCTTTAGGTATTAGGCGCTGTTCCACTGGATTTAGGGGATTTAGTTGCGGTCCAGTAGTCACGCTAGCATTAGCGGGGGTAGTTTAGAACTCACTGTTTTAGTTCAGCTGAGGCCGGTAGGTTTTGAGGCCTAGCGTGTCTTTGAAAGTTGCGCAGTTCCGTCCTGCTAGTCCTGCATCCACGAGAGCAGCAACCCAAGAGAGCGATAATTGGCTACAGCTCCCTTATATGGGCAGGGGCTGGACTAGTGCTAATTGGTCCATACTTGTGTCAATCACCATTACAAAGGATTTTGGGTAACATGTGACCCAGGGACCTCCAAAGGTCCTCCAACATACCATAGAGGATATTAACATGGTCACATGACCGAAGGTCCTGCGACGCTAAACAAGGTAAGTACTTTACATTATATTAGATATGTACTATTATTAAATATATGCATGTACTAGCATTAGAGAATTAGACTTAAGGAGAGGCGACTAGGGGCTGTCCCACCTGAGGGACCCTACCTGAGCGTAGCTACTCTGACTTTGGGGACCTCTACACTAGATACGGTATGTAATACGGTACCGGGCCACCACATATCTATCTCATATCTATCTCTATCTCGTATCTATCTCATATCTATCTATCTCTATCTCGTATCTATCTATCTCGTATCTATCTCATATCTATCTATCTCATATCTATCTATCTCGTATCTATCTATCTCATATCTATCTCTCTCATATCTATCTATCTCATATCTATCTATCATATATCTATCTATCTAGTAGCTGCACTTACTTAGCAGCCTTCCTTTGCTGATCATACAGGGGTCCAGAGTGGGGGGAACACTATAGAACAGTGGTCTCCAAACTGTGACCCTGGAGTTGTAAAATGACAACTCCCAGCATGTCCGTACAGCCAAGGAAATATGGAATTGTAATAGGCAGTCAATTATGGGACAGATCAAGAACGCTGTTTCCGTACCTCCAAATTCACAGTGACTGCATATGTGCCACCTATGGAAACTAGAGTGGGAATTCCAAACATATCACTGACATTACAGGCCGTACATGTGTGAGAATGCGCCATTAATGTGTAAACCCCTTTAAGACGTTAATATTCCTGAATATATAGACCATATAGATAATTTTTGGATATGTGGGAATAAATAAGATAAAACCTACAATTCACCTTTGGAAAGATGCATTAAGCTCCTCAGTTTCCTTCCCAGCCACTGGGTGGTGCTGTTGCTGCACGTGTTCTCCTGCTCCTGTACATGGCCACCTATTCAATCCCTATTGCTTATTCTTGGATTGCTGGCTCCTGCCCTCCTCCCTGACATTAGTCTCTCCTGGGCATTCATAGATTTGTTCTTTACGCAGCGTGGGAACAGAGCTGTCGCACCTCAGCCCTCTCCGGCTCTTTTTACAATAACAAATATGCAAAACCAGCAATGTCTGCATTATTCTACAGACTGTATAGATAGAGCCACTCATTGTATAAACACAATGCCAAGGCTTAGGGGTCCGACAGGCCGGTCCGTGCTGGAGCGCCCCACTGTGGACTGTGTGTGACTAGTACTACAGAGGACCCCAGATGTGTGCACTCTTGGGAATTGAAGTAAATTATTATTGGGTGTAATGTCCTTTTAAAACAAAATTAACAGGGTTATTTCTGGAAACAGATCGTATTACTATTCAAATATCTCTCTATCTATCTTTCTATATCTGTCTGTCTTCTTTCTTTCTATCAAACAGTGATGTCACAGTAGAGGGATAATACACACAGTGATGTCACAGTACAGGGATAATACACACAGTGATGTCACAGTACAGGGATAATACACACAGTGATGTCAGAGTACAGGGATAATACACACAGTGATGTCACAGTACAGGGATAATACACACAGTGATGTCACAGTACAGGGATAATACACACAGTGATGTCACAGTACAGGGATAATGCACACAGTGATGTCACAGTACAGGGATAATGCACACAGTGATGTCACAGTACAGGGATAATGCACACAGTGATGTCACAGTACAGGGATAATGCACACAGTGATGTCACAGTACAGGGATAATGCACACAGTGATGTCACAGTACAGGGATAATGCACACAGTGATGTCACAGTACAGGGATAATGCACACAGTGATGTCACAGTACAGGGATAATGCACACAGTGATGTCACAGTACAGGGATAATGCACACAGTGATGTCACAGTACAGGGATAATACACACAGTGATGTCACAGTACAGGGATAATACACACAGTGATATCACAGTACAGGGATAATACACACAGTGATGTCACAGTACAGGGATAATACACACAGTGATGTCACAGTACAGGGATAATACACACAGTGATGTCACAGTACAGGGATAATACACACAGTGATGTCACAGTACAGGGATAATACACACAGTGATGTCACAGTACAGGGATAATGCACACAGTGATGTCACAGTACAGGGATAATGCACACAGTGATGTCACAGTACAGGGATAATGCACACAGTGATGTCACAGTACAGGGATAATGCACACAGTGATGTCACAGTACAGGGATAATGCACACAGTGATGTCACAGTACAGGGATAATGCACACAGTGATGTCACAGTACAGGGATATTGCACACAGTGATGTCACAGTACAGGGATAATACACACAGTGATGTCACAGTACAGGGATAATACACACAGTGATGTCACAGTACAGGGATAATACACACAGTGATGTCACAGTACAGGGATAATACACACAGTGATGTCACAGTACAGGGATAATACACACAGTGATGTCACAGTACAGGGATAATACACACAGTGATGTCACAGTACAGGGATAATACACACAGTGATGTCACAGTACAGGGATAATACACACAGTGATGTCACAGTACAGGGATAATACACACAGTGATGTCACAGTACAGGGATAATACACACAGTGATGTCACAGTACAGGGATAATACACACACTGATGTCACAGTACAGGGATAATACACACAGTGATGTCACAGTACAGGGATAATACACACAGTGATGTCACAGTACAGAGATAATATACACAGTGATGTCACCGTACAGGGATAATACACACAGTGATGTCACAGTACAGGTATAATACACACAGTGATGTCACAGTAGAGGGATAATACACAGTGATGTCACAGTACTGGGATAATATACACAGTGATGTCACAGTACAGGCATACTACACACAGTGATGTCACAGTACTGGGATAATACACCGTGATGTCACAATAATAATTATGTGTGTTACCTTGTCTGTACCTATACAGTGGCATAAGTCAGTTAATCCTTTTTAGGCCTTTTTATCCCTATTATCTTCTTGTATTTATTTTTGATGCTCAGCCGTGGAGAATGTTTTGCCTTTGTAAGAAACCACAAGAATGTGATGAGCGTCTCCGGACACACTCCGCTTGTAGATCTGTACAGACACCTACAACACTTCCCACATGTTTACCCAGAATGTTATGCAGACTGTATCCTTAAAATGTTACATTTTTTTTGTGTGTGCTTATATAGTGCAGCATAGGCTATTATTAGAGAATAATGTAGATGTTCTTGTGTGTTCCTTGAGCCTACTTGTTTTATCTGATGTGGCAGGCGTGGCTTTCCAGCCATACTAATTGTGTGTGTATATATATATATATATATATATATATATATATATATATATACACATACATATATATAGTAGTTAGGAGTAGCCGTATTAGTCCAGAGATGCAAAAAGCAAACTGCAACTACCGATTATTTAGTTTTTTATATAAATAAATAAATATATATATATATATATATATATATATATATATATATATATATACACACACATAGAGTAACAGAAATGATTTTCCAATGCTGCCTACATTTCCCATGAATCCTCTGGTTTTGCAAATAGAGAGAGTGGAGTCTCATCACTGCAATTCACCTAATGAGACCTATTCACCTGGATAGACTCCAGTAACCAAAAGCTTAAACTGTAAAGACTAATGAGTGGGGGTTGGTGTCAGTTCACATTATGTGCAGTTCTGATGAGTTTTCTTAGTCAAAGTGCATTTTTAGGGTCTATTCACACGGCAGAAATTCCGCTTTAAATGAAAGCCCATAGACTTCTATGGGAGTCCACACTCCCATTCACACTTCTGAAATTCCGCAAGTAAATTTGTTCTGCATTTTTCCCTCTTTTTACCTGCTCTCTGTGTTTTTGCTGCAATTTTCCCAAATCGCTGCACAAATGAGATTATACTACGATTCGGGCAGTTATTGTAAATAACACTATTTTTGCCACAGTTGTGGAAAAGTCACAGCAACAACAGGAAAAAAAAACTCAGCAAAATGCTTTGTATGAACACGGCCTCAGGGGAGGTGTATGAGTTTTATATTCTGATCCCTAAGAAATAGCAGCAGTAGTATACAGATAGAGCTGGAGGGGAGGTGTATAACTAATATATATGTACAACACAAATAGAGAAACATAGCTGCACATCCACCATTTGTAATTTGATCTTCTTGCTTCTCAGCATAATTTAAAAAACTAACAGGTTGTTATTATACATTTTGATCAAAAAGTACAAGCCCACTCGCCACGTCAAGGCCGCCTATTCAGAGTGGGTCCCTAACCTAACACTGGCGTAGCGCCGGGCGGCGACCACTGCCTCAGAGACACCATGCCCACAGGGGGAGCGACCCAGTGGCCAAGCAGCCCCACTACTGCCCGACCAAGCTCCTGGCTTTGGGCCGCACCACCCCACAGACAAAGCATCACAGAAACAATGGCCGCCACAGAGAACCGCACCAGTGTGAACACCTACCATGTGCTCACTACCAGAGGGCCGGGAGAATGGTAGGAGCTAACCCTTATGCCTGGGCCGAATGGGTGGAGCGGAGTGCAGGCCATGGAAGAAGGGAGAGACTACAAACGTACAACACAAAGAGAGAAACACAGCCGCACATCCACCATTTGTAATTTGATCTATTTGCTTCTCAGCATAATTAAAAAAAAACTAACAGGTTGTTATTATACATTTTGATCATCATTGTTTCTGTGATGCTTTGTCTGTGGGGTGGGGTGGGGGGGCCCAGAGCCAGGGGCTTGGTCGGCCAGCAGTGGGGATGCTGCCCTGGCCACTAAGTCTTTCGCTCTGTGGGCATGATGTCTCGGAGGCAGTGGTCAGGTTAGGGACCCGTTCTGACTAGGTGGCCTTGATGTGGCGAGTGGGCTTGTACTTTTTGATCAAAATGTATACGTACAACATGTTATTTTTTTTCTATTATGCTGAGAAGCAAAAAGATCAAAATACAAATGGTGGATGTGCGGCTAGGTTTCTCTTTGTGTTGTAACTAATATATATATATATATATCCTGATCCTAGAGAGATATCAGTAGCAGTATACAGATAGAGCTGGAGGCGAGGTGTGTAACTACTAGATATCCTGACCCCATAGAGATAGCAGCAGTATACAGATAGAGCTGAGAGGAGGTGTATAACTACTATATATCCTGATCCCATAGAGATAGCAGCAGTATACAGATAGAGCTGGGAGGAGGTGTATAACTACTATATATCCTGATCCCATAGAGATAGCAGCAGCAGTATACAGATAAAGTTGGATGAGGAATTTGATCACAGGAAGTCAGCTGACCCAGTACTGACCACTTCCTTTGATGCATTGTGAGTATGCATGATATTGCTTCTTTAAAGGGTACTCTGGTGGAAAACAAATTCATTTAAATCAACTGGTGCCAGAAAGTTAAACAGATTTGTAAATTACTTCTATTTAAACGTCATAATTCTTCAAGGCCTTATCAGCTGCTGTATGCTATAGGAAGTTCTTTTCTTTTTGAATAGCTCTTCTGCCTGACCACAGTG